>NC_045967.1:56505881-56555409 GCF_010909765.2 Amblyraja radiata
TCATAATTTTGGACATATCGTTTGTACTCCTCAGTTGCTAGATTTGAGTCGTACTGCGACAATTGAACGGATATATGGGGAAAGAAGACGGGCCCGCTGCACTGGAAGTCATTGTAAGTGCGTAAGCGTGTACTCCAGTTGCCGTTGCGTGGCAACAGTACGGGTCACGGGTCGTGACTTCGACGGCCGTGCAACCTCCCTATATTTTGCTGGGAATTGGCACATATACTTGGCACATATAATTGGCACTTAGAATTGTTACTGAGCAGCCTGCTTTAAAAATCCTTTCCAGGCACATTGCAGTTTTCTAGCTGATATATATATTTAGGATGTTTTCAGCATTCTGCTTTGGAGCAAAATTGCTGTTGTGAGTGATGTCTGCTATGGAAACATCCGATTTTTCTTTTTTGCACAATGCTTTAATCTTCTGCATAAGATTGATTGTTGCAGTAATTCAAAATGATCTCATTGCTTAGGAATGGATTTTGGCAGGTTGAATCTCTCCCAATGCCAGTTACAAAACACATTATTTCAAAACAATTCTGATTTTACTCTTAACTCAAAGCTGTTGTTATATTATATTCTGAACCAAATGTTTTCTTCGGTTTAAACAAGCATCTGCAGTTCCTTTATACACACTTCTTAATTTTTAATATACCCTCTGGGTAGAAAAAACATTAAAATTAGGATATTTTTAAAGAGAGGAAGTCAGTTTGGTCTTTGCTTCAACAAAGAAGAAAGAATGAATGGGTACATTTTTAACAGGTTGGTAAGGGTAAATCAGGTTTATTGATTCACTAGTTCTTATAACATATTGACCAATTTCCAGGGGATGTAGAAGGCATTAGTTCCAAAACATTGTGTTATACACTATAACATAAAATCAAATTAAACTAGATATGTTTAATATGTTCAAGAAGGAACTGCAGATGCTGGAAAATCGAAGGTAGACAAAAGTGCTGGAGAAACTCAGCGGGTGCAGCAGCATCTATGGAGCGAAGGAAATAGGCAACGTTTCGGGCTGAAACCCTTCTTCAGACTGATGCAGGGTGGGGGGGGGGTGGGGGGGAAGAAGAAAGGAAGAGGAGGAGCCAGAGGGCTGAAGGAGAGCTGAGAAGGGGAGGAGACAGCAAGGGCTACCGGAAATTGGAGGTCAATGTTCAAGCTGCAGGGGTGCAGACTGCCCAAGCGGAATATGAGGTGCTGCTCCTCCAATTTCCGGTGGTGCTCATTCTGGCCGTGGAGGAGGCCCAGGACAGAAAGGTTAGATTTGGAATGGGAGGGGGAGTTGAAGTGCTGAGCCACAGGGAGATCAGGTTGGTTAATGCGGACTGAGCGGAGGTGTGCGGCGAAACGATCGCTAAGCCTACGCTTGGTCTCATCGATGTAGGTCAGCTGACATCTAGAGCAGCGGATGCAATAGATGAGGTTGGAGGAGGTGCAGGTCTGTCGCACCTGGAATGACTGCTTGGGTCCTTGAATGGAGTCGAGGGGGGAGGTAAAGCGACAAGTGTAGCATCTTCTGTGGTTGCAAAGGAAAGTGCCCGGGGAGGGGGGGGTGCGGGGGTGGGAAGGGAAGAAATGACCAGAGAGTTACGGAGGGATTGGTCTTTGCAGAAAGCAGACGGGGGGAGATGGGAAGATGAGGCGAGTGGTGAGGTCACGTTGGAGGTGGCGGAAATGACGGAGGACTATTTGTTGTATGTGGCGGCTAGTGGGTTGGAAGGTGAGGGCTAGGGGGACTCTGCCCTTGTTCCGAGTGGGGGGATGGGGAGAGAGAGCAGTGTTGCGGGGTATTGAAGAGACCCTGGTGAGAGCCTCATCTATAGTAGGGGAGGGGAACCCCCGTTCCCAGAAGAATGAGGACATTTCCGATGCCCTGGTGTGGAACACCTCATCCTGGGAGCAGATGCGGCGTAGACGGAGGAATTGGGAGTAGGGGATGGAGTCCTTACAGGAAGCAGGGTGGGAAGAAGTGTAGTCTAAATAGCCATGGGAGTCAGTGGATTTATAGTGCATGTCGGTCAGAAGTCTATCACCTGCAATGGAGATAGTGAGGTCAAGAAATGGTAGGGAAGTGTCGGAAATGGTTCAGGTGTATTTGAGTACCGGATGGAAGTTAGTGGTGAAGTTGATGAAGTCAGTGAGTTGTGTGTGGGTGCAGGAGGTAGCACCAATGTAATCGTCGATGTAGCGGAGGTAGAGGTCGGGGATGGGGCCCTGGTACGTATCGAACAAGGATTGTTCGACGAACCCTACAAAGAGGCAGGCATAGCTGGGGCCCATGTGCGTGCCTTGTATTTGGAGGAAATGGTAGGAGTTAAACGAAAAGTTATTAATCTTAAGGACCAGCTCCACTAGGCGGAGGAGAGTATCTGTAGACGGGGATTGGTTGGTTCTCTGGTTGAGGAAGAACCGGAGGGCTTTGAGACCCTCCTGATGGGGGATAGAGGTGTAGAGTGAATATGTGGTACCATTCACGTGTTTTTGCAAGAGAAATGCTTTTGACGGAATTCTTAATTCCAAGGAGGCTGTGTGACATTTTGAATAAATACTGGCTCAGGAGGACAGCATCCAGTTAGCATTTTTTGCATTGTTTGGAAATCCCATCTCCCTTCAAACTGATTATCTAATTCCCTCCTCAAAGGGCAATTGAGTTTTTTTCAATTAATTAATTATTGCAGTCAGTAATTTTAATAAATTACCTGTCCCCTATATCGATAACATAAGATTTGTGTTAATGTTTCATCATTATATTTGAAATTGGTCTTTTTTGGGAGGATGTATGATAAAATAATCTCATGGAAGCACAACGTGAAAGCATTGTAATAACTGAAGAAGCAAAATCCTTAATGGTGCTAAGAATGAGATTTCCAGAATATACAGGTTCTCCATGGACTGGCCAAACAAATGTGTTGAGAACTTTATTTGATATCAATTGAATATGCAAATCTTTGTTAAATTAATAAGCTAATGAATTTGACAAGCAACAAGTATGTTTTACAAAGAATGGTAGGAAAATCAATTCTAATCTTCAGTCATTCCAAAGCCAAGTATTAAAACTCATTGTAGCTGAGAGTGTTTATTTTGTGACGTGGAGTAGTACAATAGTACTATATCATGCAACTGGTGGTTGACCTGTTGGCCTGCTTAAACTTGTTGCTTGCCTTAAGTTCTAATGTTTTCTCAAACTCCTTTTCAGAAGCAAGATTATGCAATGAAGAACAAAAACAAAAGATGCCGGCAGCAATTGGCAGGCCAGGCTGGGAAAGCCCATGGTAAATGTTTTAGAATTAATGTTTCAGGTTGAAGAGTTTTGACAAAATGTTTTCAATTGTTAACTGTTGTTTCAGAGTGCATCTAGATCTAGATAGGCGTAGTCCATCTCGTCCAGGTGTCTTATCCACCTTCAGACCTTTCAGCTTCCCAAGCACTCTCTCCTTAGTAATAGCGGCTGCACTCACTTCTGTTCCTTGACTCTCTTGAATATCTTGTGAAGACTCAAACTTATTCAGTTAATTTGCCATTTCTTTGTTCTCCCTTAATACTTCTCCAGTGTCATTTCCTGCTGTCCAATGTCCATTCTTGCCACTCTTTTACTCTTCTACAATTATGTTTTTTAATACCACTGTATCTTTAAAAGTTATTTTAAAAGGTTCTTAGTTTCATTGAGTGAGACAGGGCCCACCAATGTGATCAAGACCAGGATCAATCAATCTTTGGATACCAGAATATGTGGGCTTAATGCCATAAGCGGTGTTAAAATATAAGATCAGTCCTAATCTTATTGAATGACATAGCAGTACAAGGTGCTGAATGGTTCAATCCTGCTTTTATTTGTTATTTTCTTATGTTGGACTCTGCAGACATTTTTGTCTTTAGACATTAGAGATACAGCGTGGAAACAGTCCCTTCGGTGCACGCCGACCAGTGATCAGCCCGTACACTAGCACTATCCTACACACTCGGGACAATTTACTATTTTGCCAAAGCCAATTAACCTACAAACCTGTACATCTTTGGAGTGTGGGAGGAAATCAGAGCACCCATTGAAAACCCAGGCGATCACAGGGAGAAAGTACAAACTCTGTACAGACAATGTACCTTGATATAAAAATTGACATCCCGATGCTCTTGCATTTTATTCTTCAGTTCTTTGAGTTGGGCCGTGCATATTTACAACCATCAAGGGAATCCATCCACTTACAATCTGTTGAGGATTGTAACATCTGCAAAGACCTTGTTGTATTACTTTTCAATAATTGCAACTGCCTCTTTTTAGCAGTAGGAAGGGCAGCACAGTGGCGCAGTGGTAGAGCTGCTACCTTACAGCACCATAGACGCGGGTTCGAGTCTGACTATGGGTGCTGTCTGTATGGAGCTTGTACGTTGTCCCTGTGACCGCGTGGGTTTCCTCCGGATGCTCTGGTTTCCTCCCACAATTCAAAGATGTGCAGGTTTGTTGGTTAATTGGCTTCTGTAAATTGTCTCTACTCTGTAGTATAGAATTAGTGTAAGGGTGATCACTGGTCGGCATGAATTTAGTTTAGGGAAAAGTTTTTCTTACGTGCTATCCAGTCAGCAGAAAGACAATACAATTACAATAGAACCATTTACAGAGCTGAGATCATAGAAAATAGGTGCAGGAGGAGGTCATTTGGCCCGAGCCAGCACCGCCATTCATTGTGATCATGGCTGATCATCCACAACCAGCAACCCGTGCCTGCCTTCTCCCCTTATCCCTTGATTTCGCAAGCCCCTGGAGCTCTCTTTTAAATTCATCCAGTGAATTGGCCTCTACTGCCTTCCGTGGCAGAGAATTCCACAAATTCACATCTCTCTCGATGAAAAAGTTTTTTCTCATCTCAGTTTTAAATGGCCTCCCCTTTAATCTTAGACTGTGGTCCCTGGTTCTGGACTCCCCCAACATTGGGACCATTTTTCCTGCATCTACCTTGACCAGTCCTTTTATAATTTTATATGTTTCTATAAGATTCCATCTCATCCTTCTAAACTCCAGTGAATACAAGCCCAGTCTTTCCATCTTCTCTACATTGCCGTACAAGCCAAGCTTCTCTACATCGGCGAGACCAAGCGCAGGCTCGGCGATCGTTTAGCTGAATACCTCCGCTCAGTCCATATTAACCTACCTTTTCGCACTTCTGTACCTTTTGACTGATGGGAGAGGGGAGAAGAGTGAGTGGCCAGAGCGCGACTTGTCTTTGATTATGCTGCTGGCCTTGCCGAGGCGGCGTGAGGTATAAATAGGATCAAACGAAGGGCGATAGACACAAAATGCTGGAGTAACTCAGCGGGACAGGCAGCATCTCTGGAGAGAACAAATGGGTGACGTTTTGGGTTGAGACCCTTCTTTAGACTGAATAGAAGGGAGGTTGATTTGTGTGTTGGTCTGGGCTGTGCCCACTATTTGTTGCAATTTTTTGCGGTCTTGGTTGGAGCTGTTCCCAAACCAAGATGTGATGCATCCTGATAAAATGCTTTCTTTGGTGCATCTGTAGAGGTTGGTGAGATTGTAGGGGACATGTCAAACATCCTAAGGATGTGCTTGGTGTGCTTTCTTGGTCGTTGCTTCAATATGGGTGAAGATCTTTAGAAGTTGGAAAGGCAAAGTGTTTTCTATGGATACTAGCGATCTATTATTATTTAATAGCGTGAGTAAAGCTGGGGCCAATGTCTGATTATCATTTTTTAATTACACGGTTAATCAATGACTTTTGTTTCTTCACATGTAACAAAATAATGAAAGTGTTCTACCGCATAAAGTTAATTTTATTTTTGATGATTTCAGTTCCTTTATTGTACAGAAGTTTTTTTCTTTGCTATAAAGTCAACCTGTGATGTGTTTCCGAATATTGATTCCTGTCAAATATAATAGAGGTCCTTTTACGTGTTTAGTGGTGAAATATTTGGAAATAGTTCTAGCTTGAAATAATTTTTGACTTTCTGAAGATAAAATTCAGTTTCTTGCTAATTTCTACTCACTCTATACTCGCGACCGTGTAGCCAGACAGTACAAACTCCATCTTCAAGTTCGCGGACGACATCACCATTGTTGGATGAATTACAGATGATAATGTGTATAGAAGGGACATTGGTCGACTGACTAATGGTACCAGCATAACAACCTTGCTCTTAATGTCAATAAGACCAAGGAACTGATTGTGGACTTTGGAAGGGGAAGGATGAGGACCCACACTGATGCAATTATAAAGAAAGCCTCTACTTCCTGAGATGTCAAAGGAGACTCTCTTGAACCTCTACAGGTGTACAGTAGAGAGCATATTGACTGTTTGCATCACAACCATGCTCAGCTACTCTAAAGCTCAGGTGCGATGAAGACTGCAAAAAGTGGTGAACATTGCCCAGTCCATCACGTGTAATGACCTCTCCACCGGATTTACAGGAGTTGCTGCCTCATACAGGCAGCCAGCATCATCAGAGACCCACACCACCCTGGCCACACCTCAATTTCACTTCTGCCATTGGGAAGAAGATATAGGAGTCTGAAAAATGCAACGTCCAGGTTTAGGAACAGCTTCCTCCTAATAGCCATCAGGCTATTAAACACTACAACCTCCAAATAAGCTCGGAACTACATAGACTTGGGGGCATTGGCTTTATCTTCTTTATTGTTATAATTATTAGTTTGTTGTTTTGTGCGTGTGCTCGTGTGTGCGCTCACTATTAACATGCTAGCAGTTTTTGCAAGAGCAGTTGCTGAGGCTCTGGGCTGCTGGAGAAGCTCAGTGTGTTTATGTTTTCAGCATCTTGACTGTACACTATCTGCTGCCCCAGCTCTTTCATTTGTTTAGAGGAGCTGTTGGTTTAAATGATAGAGAAATTATTGGGTAACCATGGGCATTAAAAGAAAACTCAATGACAACAAACTTTTTTGGATTTGGACCAAAAATGTTTTTTGGTGCAAATCCAAATATCAGGAAATGTTCAAAATAGCAGCAGTTATGACTTGACAAAAATGCTGGAGAAACTCAGCGGGTGAGGCAGCATGTATGGAGCGAAGGAATAGGTGACGGTTCGGGTCGAGACCCATCTTCAGCGAAGGAATAGGTGACGTTTCAGGTTGCGACCCTTCTTCAGGAAGGAATAGGTGATGTTTCGGGTCGAGACTCTTCTTCAGCTGCACCATAGATGCTGCCTCACACGCTGAGCTTCTCCAGCATTTTTGTCTCTTTGATTTTTCCAGCATCTGCAGTTCCTTCTTGAGCAGTTATGACTTTTTAGAAACATAGAAAATAGGTGCAGGAGTAGGCCATTCGGCCCTTCGATCCTGCACCGCCATTCAATATGATCATGGCTGATCATCCAACTCAGTATCCTGTACCTGCCTTCTCTCCATACCCCCTGATCCCTTTAGCCACAAGGGCCACATCTAACTCACTCTTAAATATAGCCAATGAACTGGCCTCAACTACTTTCTGTGGCAGAGAATTCCACAGATTCACCACTCTTTGTGTGAAAAAACATTTTCTAATCTCGGTACTAAAAGACTTCCCCATTATCCTTAAACTGTGACCCCTTGTTCTATTTTTGACTTCATAAACATGGTTGAGTAAGAAATTAATGCTTCAATTGAAATGGTGAAGAGATTTGCTGCTATCTTAAATCTATGCAAATTGGGTATTACTGTGTATTGAAAGCTTAATAGCGCTTTTAGAAATAAGACTTAAGCTTTTCTTGGGAGACTGGAGGAACATATTAATTTCAGAAAGCAGGATAGGTTATCTTTACAGGTCCTTTTCTTCTTTATCTAACAAGCTTTTTGATGCCTTCATTGCACATTTATCATCTCAACTGTATACTTAAATTGGTCTCAGATTCCAATTATGTACAGGACATGTTTATATGCAGAAAGATTGCTGTAATGCTGAACAAATGCCTTCACTGTGCTCAGAGCCTGTTCAAATCATTGACTGTGGGGTGCTATTGTTAAGCACCCTGGGGATGTGCTTTTTGGTTTAAAGCAAAAGGGTGAAACATGGATATTAGGAAGCAGAAACTTTAATTCTTAAAAAAAGGCAATAATAAAACATAATTACATAGAATACACAGAATTAGGTTACTCTGTTCAACAGAGCTAATCTAATATTTATTCACCATTTAAACCAAGCACAAATAATGGTTAAACTGAAGATAGACTCAAAATGCTGGAGTAACTCAGCGGGACATGCAGCATCTCTGGATAGAAGGAATGGGCGATGTTTTGGATCAAGACCCTTCTTCAGACTGTCAGGGGAGAGGGAAATGCAGAGATAAGGAAGTGTAAGGTGTGAAAACAAGATAGAGTGTGGAGGTCATGGAAAATGTAGAATAGATCATTGTTAGCTCGGAGAAGGTAACAACAAAGCAAACGTAGAAAAAATGTGATCGAGGGCAGTCAGACTGGTCGGAGAACTGGGAAGGGGGGAGGGATGGAGAGCAAGGTTATTTGAAGTTAGAGGTCAATTTTCATACTGCTGGGGTGTCAAACGAAATGTGAGGTGTTGTTCCTCCAAGCAAAATATGAGGTGTTTTTCCTCCAAGCAAAATATGAGGTGTTTTTCCTCCAATTTGCCCTGGGCCTCACTGTCAATGGAGGTCAGAAAGGTCAGTATGGGAATGAAAGGGGCAGTTAAAATGTTTAGCAACCAGAAGATCTGGTAGGTTTAGGTGGATTGAGTGGAGGTGTTCAGTGAAACGATTGCCGAGCCTGCGTTTGGTCTCGCTCATATATAGGAGTCCACACCTGGAACAGCAGATACAGTAGATAAGGTTGGAGGAGGTGCAAGTGAACCTCTGGCTCACCTGAAAATACTGTTAGGGTCCTTGGACGAAGTCGAGGGGCGAGGTATAGGGACAGGTGTTGCATCTCCTGTGGTTGCCGGGGAAAGTACCTGGGGAGGGGGTGGTTTGGGTGGGAAGGGACGAGTTAACCAGAGAGTTGCTTGATTGTATTCATATATGACTGGATAGAATGCAAACAAAATCTTTTCACTGTACCTCGGTACATGTGAAAATAAAGAATGCAAAACTGAACATATGGAGTTACTTTCAGCTGTGTTGTTTCAGCTCATCTTCTAGTATAGATTGCCAATAGGCCAGTCATGTCAGTCCTGACATTGTGTTAAGCCAATCCATGCTATTTTTGTATTTTCCATAGCTCCCGATCCATTTTATTTGATAAATCTTCGAGGTTATTGTCAGTCAAAAGACCATACATGAATGGTGTTTAATTTTGTTCTCAAGTACTTACCGACTTTGATCATTATGTGGATCACTTGTAATACTGCTTTAGTTATATTATCACATAACACGAGTCCATTCAATGGTAGCCTTGTGTTACTGTGACCATAAACATCAAATTTTGCTTATGTAATAAGGTTAACGTGTGACATAGTATTTCACCAAACCTCTGCAGTCCAAATTCTGTAATATTTTCTGGTTCAACAAATGTCCTAAAGGCATCCATGGTGACTGGGGAAAGTGGAATTCCTTCATAATTAAATGATCATTTTGGGTACTTTCCTGGACTGCAATTTTATTTTATGTTCCTCTTTGCTTCATTTTTTAGTGTAGTTTGTTAATGAGCATGTTTTGACATTTGTAAGCAATTGTTGTGATATACGCTTGGTGTGACTGAAAGAAGAGCAAATGGAGACAGTTATTATTTAGAGTTAAGGAGGTTGAAATAGTAGCAACTTCTTGTGGTCCAGGGATCATTTTAATAAAAGCAGCCAGACCAGAAACGTTAACTGATATAATTGGATCTTACAAAAGGAAATAAAAGCAGACAGAACATAGAACAAATGTCCAATCTAGTCACGTCAACTGGTATATTCATAGTAATGGAATCCACATTTACAGTTGGACTCCAACAAAGATACTCCAACACTCTTTAACTATCAATTACCCAGGACTTGATTGAATAAGTTAGAAGAGACTGTGATTATTCAAGAGGCCTTTGTATAATTTGTAGTATAAAGTGACATAGTGTAAACAAAAAGCAAACAATGAAACAATCACTTGTAATCAGTCTTATAACCGGACTTAATATTTCAATTATACTTAATCTTAAAAGATGGAGGAAAAATGTATGAATTGTATTTGAGTAGTCACTATATTTCTCCATCCTCCTCACTACCAGATGAACCTGCTTATGAGTTTTATTTTCTCTCTGCTTAGATTTTATAGGGTTGAGAGGAGGATGCTTCTTACTGATTCATATTGTCAGATGGAGCAATATGCTCACTGGATTGGTGGCAAATTGTTTTGCTTAAACGAACAAGCAGTCATGTAATTAAGGTGGGCTCTTAGCTGTAATTGTTACCATTACAATTCTCCACCAATGTATGCAGGGAAGATGTGCGGGTGGCTGGTGCACCTGAAAAGTAAGGAAACCTTTAATTTAGACATTAGTGTGAAGAAAGGTAATTTAAGGGGTGGAGGGGAGACAGAGAAAGGCATGTAGCTGTGTGGTAGATAAACATTTGCAAATGTTGACTGCCGACTTTAATTGCAGGTATCCTTTAAATTCCAGTGCCTGATTTAATAGGCTTATATTTAATCAGGTAGATGCCCGTCTTGATAAGATCGAAGACTATAATGAGCAGGTAGTTACCAATGAGTGAGGCTTATAGGATGGGTATTCCAGATTGTGGGGTGTCCAGTTCCTGATTATAGTTGTGCGGTCTTGGTATGGTTGGTGAAAGACAGACTGCTGCTGAGTATTCTAATAGAGGTGAACAGACCAACAGCAATCAGTTGTCATCAAGGATGGAAATATTCTGCTTTTTCTGTATCATAAATCAATGATACTTGCATTCTGTTGTCATCTTTTCTGGAAATTTGGGAAACCCAGTTATGAATGATTAAAAATAGAATGATTATTAAAATAAATGTATGAAATATATTATTTAAAGTTTAATCTCTTTATCAGGAGATTTTTGATCAACCATCTCTTGTTTTAAAAATGAAACTAGTAGGTGTTACGGTGGGTGGCATTATCATAAGGTCAGAAGTGAAAGGAGCAGAATTTGGTCATTCGGCCCATCAAGTCTACTGCACCATTCAATCATGGCTGATCTGTCTCTCCCTCCTAACCCCATTCTCCTGCCTTCTCCCCATAACCCTTGGCACTCTTACTAATCAAGAATCTATCTATCTCAGCCTTAAAAGTATCCGTTGAATTATATTTCCATATCTTTTTTTGATTTAATCCATGACATCTACTGCTTGAGAGTTAGGATACTTGTCATTGTCATTAAAAAAAATTATATTATGATATATTTAAAGTCATAGTTGAGAAGGATAATTTAATGAATATGTACTTTAGGCATGACCATTGGTTTGCACTTTGGAAACTTGGTCAGTCTTCTTTACCAAGGATTCACAAGCAAGAATTTTTGAGAAATGCTCTCTGGCAAAACTGTACATGAAGAGCTTGTGTCCTTAAGATTGTCCCTGTGCTATGCCTGATTTATTAGATGAAGCTATTTTCCCTATTTTGAAAAATATTCTTCAATATTGGAACAATATTTATAAATGGAATTGTAACTAGTGCCTATAATTTTGCCATCTCAGCCAAGCCAGTTTGTTTGAAATCATGCTTATTGCTGTATCTTTCTCCTCGGTGCTGCTTTAAGTAAGGACCCCAGTCCGGAGTTGGCTTGGAAGATCTGACGATTTTCTGTGAAAAGGAAAATAGTTCTTTAATTTCTATTTGATTTAAACTCACCATAAATGCACAGAAAATTGCGGGCCAGTGATGGAGCATCGCGGG
Organism: Amblyraja radiata; assembly: GCF_010909765.2. NCBI lineage: Eukaryota > Metazoa > Chordata > Chondrichthyes > Rajiformes > Rajidae > Amblyraja > Amblyraja radiata. The sequence continues at coordinate 56,517,679 of NC_045967.1, forward strand.
CCAGAACCTCGCGGCTGATACCTTGTGAGTTGGAGGTGGAGCCTCGCATGTCGGAGCCCGTGACAGAGGTGGAGCCTCGCGGATCGCCAAAACCCGCGGCCATCTTTCCTGGAGCCTGTGCCCTGGGTCGGCGCCACGGAGGCATCCGGGGAGGGCCGGGCAGCATTAATGGAGTGGTTGGTGCGGCTATCAATGATGGCGCCAACCGACGGTCGAGGATTGACATGCGAAAGTGAGGACGCCGTTGCTGAGGGAAGGAACAAAGAAGGACCCGGTGCAGGGGGACTGCCGTGAGGGAGGGGGAAGAGCAACAGTGGAGTGGCGGCTCCACCATGTGGGAGTGGGAAGAACAATGGACAATGGAGGACTCGGCTGTGGGGGGGACTGCTGTGAGGGAGGGGAGAGTTCAATGGAGGACCCGGCGTTGGGAGACCACTGTGAGGAGGGGGGAGAACAAAGGGGGACCTGGCACACGGGGAATTTGTAACTCTGTAAGTGCCCTTTATGGGCGACTAGAATAAAGGAAGATCTTATTAAAACATATATGATTCTAAGGGGCATGACAGGATAAGGAATCTTGTATATCTCTCGTTTCCCTTTTCCCTAACTTCCCATCTATCACTTCTTGAAGAGGGTACTGAATCTCTAAAAGCCCCTACCCCAGAAGGTTGTGGAGGCAAGAGCATTGGAAGTGTTTAAGATAGAGGTAGATTTTGAAAACACAGGCAATTGAGAGAAATAGAAGAGGAGTTGAGGTATGATTATTAAAATGATGGGGCACACTTTTTTGTGTGCTTCTGTTCTAAGGCACAATGTTAGAGCTGAATAATAAGATAAACTAGACCAGGTGAGGAACCTTGGGCCTGTCCCCCAGGGCCATATCCACCACTGACTCATAGCCCCCAACTGTGCAGGCGCGGCTGAAAGATTCCCGTTGTGACGCTAGAGATCCCCGTTGTGACGCGAGTCACGGCAACCCTTCCCCAACTACACAGGCGCGGCCGGCAAGTGGGAGCGCGACTCAAACATTTTTAAAGTTGAAAATGGCAATAACTTGTAAAAAATAAGATCAATGTGAACGCATCTCAATCTCTTCAGTCCCCTATTCCCCTCCTCCATTATCCCCTCTCTCCCCACCCTCCAATATCCCTCCTCTGCTTCCTCCCCTCACCCCCTCCCTCCCATTGTCCCTCTTCCCCCTCCCCTCCTCAATTACCTCGCCATCCCTCTTCCTACCCGATCCTCCTCCATTCCCCTTCATCCCCCAGCATTCCCTACCCATCCTCTTCACCCTCCTTCTTCTTTCCCCTCTTCTCCTCCCCTCTCCCACACAGTCCCTCACCTGTCCCTCCCTCTCCTTTCCCCTACCCTGTCACTCCCTCCCTCCATAACCCCTCTTCCCTCCCTGCCTCCTCCACCCCCTACACCTCATCTCCCCCTATCCCACCCCCACTCTCCCTCCTCATCTCTCCCACTGCCCTTCTCTCCCTCTATCCTCCACTCCCTACCTCATCCCTCTATCCCCCCTCTTCCCCCACTCTCCCACCTCGCCTCCCACACTTTCCCCTCCCTCTCCCTCCCTACCCCATCCTCTCCCTTTATCCCCCTGCCTCACTACTCACCTCCCCCTATCCCACAACGAAAATGTCTTAAAAAAAAAAAAAAACGAGCGCTCCCCCTCCACAACTCTCATCCCCCCCCCCCCCCCCCCCACACACAATGAAAATCATATTTTTTTTTAAGTGAAATTCTCAATGAAATTTGCATTTTTTCCTTTAAAATAACCTAAACACAATGTTAGCTGTTAATGAAAACGGAAGAATAGTAAGATTAAACGAGAACTTACCAGTTTGAAGTTTGATCTGTATTTTATGAGGAGTTACGATGAGGGATTACGTGAAGAACCCCGCCACGACGCATGCGTGTCATTCTTCAAAGCAGCGGTGTGAAATCACAGATAACTGTAATGGCTAAACATAGTAAGATTAGAGAAGAGATACCAGTTAAGTATATGATCAAGGGTGGGAGCGGAGGGCACGTAATCCCTCATCGTAACTCCTCATAAAATACAGATCAAACTTCAAACTGGTAAGTTCTGGTTTAATCTTACTATTTTACTTCGGAGTCACGTGAGTGACTACGTGAAGATTTTAAAGCTCTGATTTCATGCCGTGGAAACGAGTCCATGCATCACGTCTGCCTTGATGACTGTAGGAGGAATTGTGTTAACATAATTTGGACATGAATTCGACATTGAAATCATAAAATTTATTAACACAAATTTATAACCCCTTTTTATGGGTTTAAATTAATTTACAGAACTTAAAATTGTTTCTGCAAACGTTCCAGGTTTCATTACTGGTTTATTGTAAAATAATTGGAATGTTTTTCCCCCCCCAGACCATCCTGCTGCCTTGAGGATTTGGTCCATTGGTACATCCAACTGTATCGCTGCCGATGTAGCTGCAGCCCTGGTGGAATGAGATTTAAAATATTAATATCCACCCCAGCCTGTGTTAGCACTTGTTTCAGCCATCTTGAGATGGTCTGGACCGTCACTCTTTTGTGTGGTTGCTAGGGGCTGACCAAAAAGTGGCTGACCAAAAAGTGCCTTCTCATTGCCTCTTAGGATTTTCGTTTTCTCCATGTATAACGACAGATGTCTTACTATACATAGACGGTCATCTGTTGGGTATGACCTAAATTGTATATTGAGGCCTGCTGATCCCTGTCTGTTCTGCTTACTAACATAGATATGAAACGTAATATTTTCTGTTGAGGAAGTCATGTTGTCCAGTCTTAGTTTATGCAGTGACTGTACCCTTTGTGCCGTGACCAATGCCATTAGCATGACTGTTTTTAATGCCAGTCTGTGGAGGGACAGAGCTGTTGCTGGAGACCAATTCCTGAGCATCTTCAGGATAATAATTACATCCCATATTTGGGAGTACCTGGTTCTTGGGGGATTAGTATTAAAATTCCCCTCATAAGTTTTGTTACCAATGGGTGAGTCCCAACAGAGTAACGCTCTGCCCCCTGTCATAGGTAAATCGATAGGGCACTTCTGGCGCAGTTGATGGCACTGTAACTGAGCCCCTCATCATAGTGGAGGCCTGCCAGATATTCCAGAACAGACGGGATGTTCATGTCTCTGTAGGTGATGTTGTTTTTATGGCAGTGCATCGCCCACTTCCTGATATAGACCAGATACTGTTTTTTTTTTGGTTGACTGTCTTTGGGCCGCCGAGATCATGTTCACTGTTCGGTCCGTCAGTCCCAGTTGTAGTAGAGGTGTTTTTATAACTCTACAATTAATAAGTTCAAATGTTTATGGCATGGGTGGCTATCCCTTGTTACGGGATGTAGCAATAAATCTGGTCTATGTGGGATGGTGATACATGGTTCTAATACCATGTTTAATACCACTGGGAACCATGGTTGAGTAGGCCAATCGGGTACTACCAATACCAGACGCAGAGTCTTGTTGTATTTTCCTTAATACCCGATTGATGAGGCAGAAAGGAGGGAATGCGTAAATAAACAATCCCCCCCCCCCCCCAATGCAGCGAAAATGCATCTGTTGCCGCTGCCCCAGGGTCTGGTTCCCATGAAACATAATTTGATAACTGGTGGTTAAGTCTGGATGCGAATAGATCGATATCTGGTGTTCCATATTTTGCTGTAATATCAGCAAATACTTTTTTATTCAACATCCATTCGGTGTTTTTATTAAATTTGCGTGACCTGGTGTCTGCCACTAAATTTAGTCTTCCTGGTAGGTAAGTGGCTGATATCCAAATATCTCTCTGGATACACCATTGCCAAATTGTATTAGCCAGATTGTCACATGATGTCGATTTGTTTCCACCCATGTGGTTAATGTATGCTACCATGGTGGTATTGTCTATCTGTAGTCTAACATGCTGGTGATATGACCCAGTACAATATGACTTTAGACCATGTAATGCACCCAACATTTCCAGGTAGTTTATGCCCAGTGTGAGTAATAATGATGCCTCCTGAGCAGTCCATCTACCTCCACAGCTGGTGATGGTATTGGTGGCTCCCCACCCAAGTGCACTGGCATCAGTTTGTAGTACCATGGAAGGGTTACTGACAATGATTGGATTGGAACAAAGCCAGATGTTATCTATCCACCATTTTAGTTCCATTTTAGCTTGATTGGTAGTTTCATAGGTCTGTCAAAGTGACCTGCATTAATTTAGAGTGCTTGTATTTTTGCTCTCTGTAAGTTTAGGTAATGTAGAGGTCCAAATTGTGTGGCTGGAAAGGCAGCCACCATTTTGCCAATTACTTTTGCTACCAATCTGATGGATGGTTTGCTGATGTCAATGAGGTTATTGCAAGCCTCTATTAAATCTCTAGCCTTTCCCTTAGGCGGAGTCACCGACATGTGAACTGAGTCAATGGTGAAACCTCAAATAGTCCATAGTAGTGGAAGGCGTTAGTTTAGATTTAACTGGATGGATAATAAATCCCAGTTTTCCAAATAACTGTTTTGTGGCTGTTACAGTTTGTTTGGCGAATTCCAAAGTTTTGCCCACAATGAGTATGTCATCTAAATATGCCATGACCATGTGTTTACGTTTCCGTAGAGACGCTAGGACTGGTTTCAAAATTTTTGTGAACAGCCTGGGGCTGATGATAACCCATTTGGCAGTGCTTTATACTGCCAGAGTTGTCCCATCCAGTTGAATGTGGTCACCTCGTATAGGCACTGAATAGTATGCATCTTTTAAATCGATGCTGGCCATGAAGTAACCTTTGGAAATTAATTGTTTAGCAGTAACAAAGGTATCCATTTTGTCAGATCTATGATGATGCGACAACCACCATCTTTTTTGTTTTTGATAAATATATTGGACACGAATTCTAATGGTTCGTGTTGAGTTTTCTCAATTACACCTTTTATGTAAAGCTGCTCCAGTTCAGCTTGCGCTTTTGATTTTTCTTTATCAGAAGGCACGAACATTCAGTTCAGTATATGTTGAACTGGAGGGCTGTACTTGTGTATAAACTCTATTGTATATCCCTGGATACTGCTTAAGATGTAAGTATCGGTTGTTAACATGCTCCAAGCCTTCAGAAAAGAGTGTAATCTCCACCCAACCTCCATGCTCCCTGTATTTTGTAGGGAACCAGACCCACCTACCTCCATAGTTACCAGTGGCAGGTTTACTTCTTTTTGTAGGTTCTTCGCTGCTGTTGTTGCGCTGGTGTCTGGATTTTCGGTTTGGTTGACGTTGGAGGTCCCCGCATCTTCCAAGAAGGCCGGCCTGGGCCATGGCCTAAAAAAGACTCATGTTTTGAGTACCGGGCCTTCGAGCTTTCACCAGTTCTGCTCGTGGGTGCGTAGGGTGCTGTCTTTGGCTGTAGTGGGTTCCAGTAGGTTCTCTTGTTCCTGCACCCCTTGCACACTTGTCTTTCCTTCTGCGGACCCCTCTTCCAGGTCAGCCCAGAACTGACCCGCAGTGCTCCCCTCTGATGAGGTAGAAGCACTGTGCAGCCCTTCAAGAGGTACTGCTGTGGGTTTATCATAGGGCCCACAGTGACCCGACTCCATCTCCCGGAGTCTGTCACGTTGGAGCAAATGCTCCAACACACCGCTCCATCCGGCTCCAGCGCTCTCGGGCGCTGGCCGCCCGCGGTTGTTCAAAGTCGGACTCCTCTGAGTCCACGACCTTGTTTGTTTTTGTGTCTAGCCTTACTGCCCGGCCGCGTGGATCTGGCCGGTGCGGAGGCGACATCGGGCACAGCTGATCCCACTATCGGTGATCCGAGTGCTGCTGGCTGCCCGCTGCTCCGCGGTCCTCCCTCACCAGCTTTGTCCTTACTGCCCTTCCGTGGAGTGGATCTGGCCGGTGCGGAGGCGACATCGGGCACAGCTGATCCCATCTAGCCCACCAGCTTTGTCGCAGCCCGTTGGTTTCTCCACCTGTAATCAGCATGGTAAAAACACAAAAAGACCGCAGCTCTTACCTGCAGGTCCAAGTTAAAATTGTCGCTACGGGGGAACGTCGTTCCACACCGCCTCCTGCCGTTTTCGACTTGTCAAAAGTCGACGGCCCCATTCTGAATAGTCTCCCGCCCGGCCGTGGTGTTCTGGCCGGCGCGGGACCAAAAGTCGGCACAGCTGATCCCTTACGGGGCTTGTGCCTTCAGCTGCTGCTGGCTCCCGCAACTTCACGGTTCTCCCCAGCCAGCTTCACTCGCAGCACTTGTGGACACTATTTTGTTCAGCTTCTCCCCCTGTGAAAAAACAGCGCGGGGAACAAAACTACCGCAGAGTAAATTTCTTACCTGCAGGTCGCGGTTTCAAACTTACCGCTGCGGGGGAACGCTCCACCCCGCCTGTCGTTTCGCAAGCGTGAAGTGATATGACACGCATGCGTCGTGGCGGGGTTCTTCACGTAGTCACTCACGTGACTCCGAAGTAAAATTTGATTAAAACTGAGTTTTTTTTAAATCACAATTTTTTTTTGTGCAAGTGAGATTTGGGATCCCATTGTGACGTCGAACGCGGCTGACGGGCAGGGCAAGTGGAAAAGTGGTTTTGTAAAGTGGTTTTGTAAAGTTTAAAATATCAATAACTTGTAAATAACACCATCAATCTGAACAATACTTGTTTCATTTACATCACAGGACAATGGTGAGTAAGGTGGGCCAATAAGTGTAGCTCTATCGTGTACAGTTTTGGCGGTATTCAGGGACACACACACTCACATGCATATGGACAAATAAGATGAGAGTTTTTGTAATATTCTAGATTAAGTGGGACCCGTTGGGTCCCAGTCACACGGGAGGCCTGGTCCCCCAACGCAACCCATTTCCCAATGCAATATTCCACCATGGTGTGGGAGAGGGGGGAGGTGGTGGTGTGGGGGGAGGGGTGTTGTGGTGGGGAGGGGGGTGGTGTGTGTGATGGCGGGTGGGGTGTGTGGGGGAAGGGGGGTGTGGGGAGGGGGAGGGGTGGTTGTGGGGAAGGGGTGGTTGTGGGGGAGGGGTGTGGGGGAGGGGAGGTGTGGGGGAGAGGGAACCTTCAAAGCCTTCATAACTTTTGTACTATTTCACCGATCGGAACAAAACTTATTTGACTTGCAGCAGGGGAGAATGGCGAGTAAGGTGGCGAAAAATCGTAGCGCTATGGGGGATCGTTTTTGCGTATATTTAATTACAACGCAGACAGGAAGTTGTCAAGATGAGAGTTTTAGTAATATACTAGACCAAGTGCAGACCCGTTGGGTCTGTTTCCCCAACGGCGTTTGCGTGGGGGGGGGGGGGGGCGGAGGCATCACACTCACATTAACCACCCCCCAAACACACAGGTGGGGGGAGGGGGGGGGGGTGAGAAGAGGGGAGGGAGGGGAGAGGAGGAGGAGGAAATGGGACAGATTTGGGAGGGAAAGGAGAGCGGGGTAGGGGGTGAGAGAGGGGGGTGAGAGAGGGGGATGGGGAGAGAGATGTGGGTGAGGGGGGGGGGATTGGGGAGGGAGGGGAGGAGGGAGGGAAGGGGAGAGGGGTGGGTGGAGAGAGGGGAAAGAGTGGGGAGGGAGAGGGGAGGGGGAAGGGGGGGGAGAGAAGTGAAGTGGAAGAGGGATGGGGAGGGGAGAGAGATGTGGGGGGGAGGGATGGGGACGGAGAGGAGGAGGGAGGGGTAAGAGTGTGGAGGGAGGGGGAGAGAGGTGGGGGGAGAGGGGGGAAAGTGGGGAGGGATAGTGGGAGGGGGAGAGGTGGAAGAGGGGAGGGTGGGGGAGAGAGAGGGGTGGGGGAGGGAAAGGGGTGGAGTGAGGGAGAGAAGTGGAAGAGTGGGGAGGGAGGGGTAGGGGGAGTGGTGGAAGAGGGACAGGGGGGAAGGGGGCAGGGGGAGGGAGGGAAGGGGATAGGGTAGAGAGTGAAGGGGAGTGGGGGAGAGAGGGACGGGTAGGAGAGGGAGAGGGGTGAGAAGAGGGATGAGAAGAGGGAGAGGGGTGAGAAGAGGGAGACTTAGAAACAGAAATCAGGTGCAGGAGTAGGCCATTCGGCCCTTCGAGCCTGCACCTCCAGTCAATATGATCATGGCTGATCATCCAACTCAGTATCCTGTACCTGCCTTCTCTCCACACCCCCTGATCCCTTTAGCCACAAGGGCCACATCTAACTCCCTCTTAAATATAGCCAATGAACAGGCCTCAACTACCTTCTGTGGCAGTGAATTCCAGAGATTCACCACTCTCTGTGTGTAAAATGTTTTTCTCATCTCGGTCCTAGAAGATTTCCCCCTTATCCTTAAACTGTGACCCCTTGTTCTGGACTTCCCCAACATCGGTTTCTATAAGATCCCCCTTCAATCTTCTAAAATCTAGCGAGTACAAGCCGAGTCTATCCAGTCTTTCTTCATATGAAAGTCCTGACATCTCAGGAATCAGTCTGGTGAACCTTCTCTGTACTCCCTCTATGGCAAGAATGTCTTTGAGCATTGGGCATTGTGACATCACACAATGGAACGTTCACCATGGGCTGGGGCTCATGCAAAGGCATATGTAAATGGATCCATTCCGATTGGACATATGTGAACATTGGGCATTGTGACATCACACGATGGAACGAATCAAAAGGAAGAAAGGCAGCCGGCAGCCGGACGGACGGACGGCAGGCAGCAGCCACAGACTTTTATATAATAATTAGACCAAGTGCAGACCCGTTGGGTCTGTTTCCCTAACGGCTTTTGCGGGGGTGGGGGGGGGGCTGCGGCATCACACTCACATTAACCACCCCCCAAACACACAGGTGGGGGGAGGTGAGAAGAGGGGAGGGAGGGGAGAGGAGGAGGAGGAAACGGGACAGATTTGGGAGGGAAAGGAGAGCGGGGTAGGAGGTGAGAGAGGGGGATGGGGAGAGAGACGTGGGGGAGGGGGGAATGGGGAGGGAGGGGAGGATGGAGGGAGGGGGAGAGGGGTGGGGGGAGAGAGGGGAAGGAGAGGGGAAGGAGTGGGGAGAGGAGGGGGAAGGGGGGAGAGAACAGGAAGAGTGGGGAGGGAGGAGGAGAGGGGTAGGGGGAGTGATGGAAGAGGGACAGAGGGGTAGGGGGAAGGGGGCGGTGCCAGTGAATTCTGTGCCAGTGAATTCCAGAGATTCACCACTCTGTGTGAAAAATGTTTTTCTCATCTCGGTGTGACCCCTTGTTCTGGACTTCCCCAACATCTGGAACAATCTTCCTGCATCTAGCCTGTCCAACCGCTTAAGAATTTTGTAAGTCTATAAAATACCCCCTCAATCTTCTAAAATCTAGCGAGTACAAGCTGAGTCTATCCAGTCTTTATTCATATGAAAGTCCTGACATCCCAGCAATCAGTCTGGTGAACCTTCTCTGTACTCCCACTATGGCAAGAATGTCTTTGAGCATTGGGCATTGTGACATCACACAATGGAATGTTCACCAGGGGCTGGTGCTCCTGCAAAGGCATATGTAAATGAATCCATTCCGATTGGACATCTGTGAGCATCGGGCATTGTGACATCACACGTTGGAACGTTCACCAGGGGCTGGGGCTGGTGCTGCTTCTATGGGTGAGAAGCCAGTTTATTTTTGAAATATTGGGGGGGGAGGGAAGGATTTGATTAAAAACGTGTACTTAAACACGACGAAATGTAATGAGGAGCGGATACTTAGAAAGAAAAGTGAAATCTCTACCGAAATGGAAAAGATGTCGGCGATTCTGCGTCTGGTTTCGGAGTTGCAGTGAATCAAAGGAAGAAATGCAGCCGGCCGCCGTACATGTAAATGGATCCATTCCGATTGGACATCTGCGAGTATTGGGCATTGTGACATCACACGATGGAACGAATCAAAAGGAAGAAAGGCAGCCGGACGGACGGCAGGCGACAGGCACACAGTTTTATATATTAACTAGATCAAGTGCAGACCCGTTGGGTCTGTTTCCCCAACGGCGTTTGCGGGTGGGGTGGGGGGGGGCTGCGGAAACACACTCACATTAACCACACCCCAAACACACAGGTGGGGGGAGGGGTGAGAAGAGGGGAAGGAGGGGAGAGGAGGAGGAGGAGGAGGAAAAGGGGCAGATTTGGGAGGGAAAGGAGAGCGGAGTAGGGGGTGAGAGATGGGGATGGGGAGAGAGATGTGTGGAAGGGGAGGGATAGGGAGGGAGGGGTGGAGGGAGGGAGGGGGAGAGGTGTGGGGTGAGAGGGTAAAAAGAGTGGGGAGGGAGTGTGGAGGGGGAAGGGGGAGAGAAGTGGAAGCGTGGGGTGGGAGGGGTAGGGGGAGTGGTGGAAGAGGAACAGAGGGATAGGGGATGGGGGCGGGGGAGATGGAAGGGGGTGGGGTAGAGAGTGAACGGGGTGGGGGAGAGAGGGATGGGTGGGAGAGGGAGAGGGGTGAGGAGAGGGAAACATAGAAACATAAGATTCTATAAGATCACCCCTCAATCTTCTAAATTCTAGCGAGTACAAGCCGAGGGGTGAGGAGAGGGAAACATAGAAACATAAGATTCTATAAGATCACCCCTCAATCTTCTAAATTCTAGCGAGTACAAGCCGAGTCTATCCAGTCTTTCTTCATATGAAAGTCCTGACATCCCAGGAACCAGTCTGGTGAACCTTCTCTGTGCTCCCTCTATGGCAAAAATGTCTTTGGGCATTGGGCATTGTGACATCACACGATGACACGGTCACCAGGGGCTGGGGCTTGTGCAAAGGCATATGTAAATGGATCCATCCCGATTGGACATCTGTGAGCATTGGGCATTGTGACATCACACGATGGAAACGAATCAAAAGGCAGAAAGGCAGCCGGACTGCAGGCACACAGTTTTAATAGATAGATAGATAGATAGATAGATAGATAGATAGATAGATAGATAGATAGATAGATAGATAGATAGATAGATAGATAGATAGATAGATAGATAGATAGATAGATAGATAGATAGATAGATAGATAGATAGATAGATAGATAGATAGATAGATAGATAGATAGATAGATAGATAGATAGATAGATAGATAGATAGATAGATAGATAGATAGATAGATAGATAGATAGATAGATAGATAGATAGATAGATAGATAGATAGATAGATAGATAGATAGATAGATAGATAGATAGATAGATAGATAGATAGATAGATAGATAGATAGATAGATAGATAGATAGATAGATAGATAGATAGATAGATAGATAGATAGATAGATAGATAGATAGATAGATAGATAGATAGATAGATAGATAGATAGATAGATAGATAGATAGATAGATAGATAGATAGATAGATAGATAGATAGATAGATAGATAGATAGATAGATAGATAGATAGATAGATAGATAGATAGATAGATAGATAGATAGATAGATAGATAGATAGATAGATAGATAGATAGATAGATAGATAGATAGATAGATAGATAGATAGATAGATAGATAGATAGATAGATAGATAGATAGATAGATAGATAGATAGATAGATAGATAGATAGATAGATAGATAGATAGATAGATAGATAGATAGATAGATAGATAGATAGATAGATAGATAGATAGATAGATAGATAGATAGATAGATAGATAGATAGATAGATAGATAGATAGATAGATAGATAGATAGATAGATAGATAGATAGATAGATAGATAGATAGATAGATAGATAGATAGATAGATAGATAGATAGATAGATAGATAGATAGATAGATAGATAGATAGATAGATAGATAGATAGATAGATAGATAGATAGATAGATAGATAGATAGATAGATAGATAGATAGATAGATAGATAGATAGATAGATAGATAGATAGATAGATAGATAGATAGATAGATAGATAGATAGATAGATAGATAGATAGATAGATAGATAGATAGATAGATAGATAGATAGATAGATAGATAGATAGATAGATAGATAGATAGATAGATAGATAGATAGATAGATAGATAGATAGATAGATAGATAGATAGATAGATAGATAGATAGATAGATAGATAGATAGATAGATAGATAGATAGATAGATAGATAGATAGATAGATAGATAGATAGATAGATAGATAGATAGATAGATAGATAGATAGATAGATAGATAGATAGATAGATAGATAGATAGATAGATAGATAGATAGATAGATAGATAGATAGATAGATAGATAGATAGATAGATAGATAGATAGATAGATAGATAGATAGATAGATAGATAGATAGATAGATAGATAGATAGATAGATAGATAGATAGATAGATAGATAGATAGATAGATAGATAGATAGATAGATAGATAGATAGATAGATAGATAGATAGATAGATAGATAGATAGATAGATAGATAGATAGATAGATAGATAGATAGATAGATAGATAGATAGATAGATAGATAGATAGATAGATAGATAGATAGATAGATAGATAGATAGATAGATAGATAGATAGATAGATAGATAGATAGATAGATAGATAGATAGATAGATAGATAGATAGATAGATAGATAGATAGATAGATAGATAGATAGATAGATAGATAGATAGATAGATAGATAGATAGATAGATAGATAGATAGATAGATAGATAGATAGATAGATAGATAGATAGATAGATAGATAGATAGATAGATAGATAGATAGATAGATAGATAGATAGATAGATAGATAGATAGATAGATAGATAGATAGATAGATAGATAGATAGATAGATAGATAGATGATATAGAAGATAGAAGAAAGATAGATATATCTTAACTTCCATTATGTTGTTTTGAAATATGCAGCTCAAAATGTTTACATTTCAAGCAGTCTTTCAAGGATATAAAGTAATATCTTACCTGAAATAAACTAGAGCCCTCGGCTTGAACAATTTTCACAACAGCTATAATGGGGATCCATATAACGCAGAAGATAATCATACACCAGCCAAGTGCTATTCCCCAAGTAGGATATGGAATAGATCCATATGTTGGTGGAACAAATGTTGCTAAGGACCAAATTAAAATTGCCTGTATAAAATTATAGGATGAAACAAAATTAGAACTACAATCTGCTGTTTGATTATAAACAAGTTAAATTTCTAAAAAATTAACGTTTTCCTACTGTCAGCAGACATGGGGAGATAAAAAACCAACACAGTCTCCACCACAGCCAGAATATCCAACTTTTTTCTCCGATCATCATCTCAATGTCCTTGATAAATCTGTTTACCCCTGTGAAGAATAAAAGTAGGTAATTACAATCACCTAGGTCATCCATTTTATAAGGCAATCTGTGTGTCACTATTGAGCAGATTAAATTAGAGAAGGCAAGGCAAGGCAAGGCAAGGCAACTTTATTTATATAGCACATTTCATACACGAGGCAGACTCAAAGTGCTTCACATAAAAACATGTCATACAATAAATGAAATAATAAAATGAAATAAAATAGAAGAACTAAAAGAAAAGAAAAACAAAATTAAAAATGCATTATAAAAAGTGCAAAAGTTAAAAGTGCAATGTAGTTAAGATTTAGCTGAAAGCTAAGGTAAACATAAAAGTTTTCAGTCTTGTTTTAAAAGTGGTCAAAGTTGAGGCAAGTCTTAAATCTTCAGGAAGTTTATTCCAGCTATTTGTTGCATAGTAACTAAATCCTGCTTTCCCATGTTTTGTATGTACTCTGGGAATCACTAGCAGATTGGTTTCAGAAGATCTTAGCGGTCTAGAAGGCTTATATAGTGGAAGCATGTCAGTGATATACTTTGGCCCTAAACCATGTAGTGATTTATAGGTGAGCAGCAGGATTTTAAAATCAATTCTCTGACATACAGGGAGCCAATGTAAGGATTTAAGAATTGGTGTAATATGCTCAAATTTTTTGGTCTTTGTTAGAACTCTAGCAACAGCGTTCTGAACAAGCTGTAGCTGCCTGACAGTTTTTTTTGGAAGACCTGCAAGGAGACCGTTGCAATAATCTAGCCTACTATTAATAAAGGCATGTATAAGTTTTTCTAAATCTTGAGCTGACATGAGTCCTCTTAATCTTGCTATGTTTTTGAGGTGATAGTAGGCCGATTTTGTTACTGATTTGATGTGACTGTCGAAATTTAAATCTGAATCCATAATGACCCCAAGATTTCTGGCTTTGTTTGAAGTTTTCAGGGACAGAGAGTGAAGGTGTTGGGTTACTTTAAGCCTTTCTTTTTTAGCACCAAAAACAATTATCTCCGTTTTGTCCTTATTTAGTTGGAGAAAATTTTGGCACATCCAGTCTTTGACTTGCTCAATGCACTGGCACAACAGATCTATGGGGCGATAATCATTTGGTGATAGCGCTACATAGATTTGAGTGTCATCGGCATAGCAGTGGTGGTCAATATTATTATATCGCATGATTTGCCCTAGTGGGAGCATGTAGATGTTGAATAAAGAGGGCCCTAAGATCGAACCTTGCGGTACTCCACACGTCACGTTGGTTGGTTCTGATACAAAGTCTCCAATGGAAACAAAATAGTTCCTATCTTGTAAATATGACCTGAACCAACTTAAGACTGTGCCTGAGAGCCCCACCCATTTTTCCAACCTGTCCAAAAGTATTGAGTGATCAACAGTTACTAAAGATTTGAGATGAGTAAATTCATCCCATTGACCAACTAATACCTTATGATACTTGTACAAAATTCAAAGGCTTAGACATCATTACAACAAGCTTCAATATCAGATTTGAAATTTAAAACAAAGCAGACAATACTGGAAATGTTCAGAAGGTTGGTTAGCATCTATGGATCGATAAATGGTTAACAAAATTGTTAACTCTATTGTACTCTACACAAATGCTGTCTGAAGTGCTGAGTGTCTCCAGCATTTAATGTTTTCTGAACTACTTTGCTTTTCAACCGATGTATCGGATCTGTGCTAAAAGGGTCAGAGTCTGTGTATCCAATAGCAGAAATAGGTCCATCAGAGTATTTTGTCCTGACAGCAAATTAATTACAAAAACATCTTGACAGGGGGCGTTGGGGAACTGAAACTGTTGCTATTTTGTTATACTCCAGGCTCAACAGTTAAACCAACTGACAATTCACTGAGTCATAATGGTAGTTGAGCAAGAAAACACTCCTGGATGAATTCAATTGGTCAAGCAGCATCTGTGGAGGCAAGGGGATAGTTGGCACTTCAGATTGAGAAGGTACATTGAGATTGTGAAGATTGCAAAAGGAGGACATTTCAGAAGTCCTGGAATGGAAAGTTTTGTCTTGAGAACAGATGCAGCAGAGACAGAGAAATGGATGACATCCTTGCAGAGACCGGGTGGAAGAACATATGGTTAAGGCATCCGGATGTTAGTGGGTTTATATTTGACAACGGTAGATAGTTTGTCTCTTGAGATATAGGCAGCCAGATCTAGAAAAGGAACAGAGATGATAAAAATGGGCCATGTAAATAAGAGAGCAAGATAGGTTAGGAGCAAAGCTGAAAAAATCATTTGATTTTGCTTCTCCTTTTTCCTCTGTTGTACTTACCATAGATCCAGCTTATACCAATAAGTTCTACAACAGCTGCGATTAGAATTCCCCATCCACCACAGAAATGATCCATGATATTGATCCAATAAATACCAGCCTAAATAGAAATTAACTATTAAATATTTCCTGTTAAGAAAAGTGAATTGCACTGAATAAAAATCTCTGGAACATAATTGAGATTTAAGAATCAACATATCAAATACTGATGAGGTGCCAGAAGACTGCAAATGTCGTGCCTTTATTCAATAAGGGTTGCAGAAAAAGTATTCCGAGAAACAGGATATACATGTATTTAGACGGATAAGGATGGATTAGGGATGGTCAACGTGGTTTTGTATGCAGGAGGTCGTGTCTCACGAATCTGATTGAGTTTTTTGAGGATGTGACCAAAAAGGCCGATCAAGGGCAGAACTGCATTTGACAAGGTTCTGCAACTCAAGGTAGGCTGCTCTGGAAGGTTAGATCTTGTGGCATGCAAGGAGAGATAGCTGAATTGATAGAAAATTGGCTTTGTGGAAGGAAGCAGAGGGTGATGATAGAAGGTTGCTTTTCGGACTGGAGGCTGTGACTAGTGTGCTTCAGGGTTCGGTGCTAGGCTCATTGCTGTTTGCATCTAAATCAATGATGTGGATAAGAACGTACATGGCATGATTAGCAAGTTTGCAGATGACACAAAAGTGGGTGGTATTGTATAATGAAGATGGTTGTCAAAAATTGCGGCAGGATCTTGATAGGTTGGGCAGGTGGGCTGAGGAACGGTTGATTGAATTTAATACAGAAAAATGTGAGGTGTTGCATTTTGGAAGCATTAACATAGGTGGGACCTTCGCATTGAACGGTAGGGGTCTGGGGAGTGTTGTAGAGCAGAGGGATATAGGAGTACAGGTACATAGTTCATTGAAAGTGACATCACAGATAGATAGGGTGGTCAAAAAGTATTTGGCACATTGGCTTTCATCAGTCATAGTATTGAATATGGAAGTTGGGAGGTCATGTTGTAGTTGTATAAGATGTTAGTGTGGCCGCATTTAGAGTATTGTGTTCAGTTTTGGGCACCATGTTATAGGAAAGATGTCAAGTTGGAATGGGTGCAGAGAAGATTTATGAGGATGTGACAAGGGCTCGAGGGTCTGAGGTATAGGGAAAAGTGGAGCAGATTAGAAGTCTATTACTTGGAGCGCAGGAGGATGAGGGGTGAGCTTATAGAGGTGTACAAAATCATGAGGGATAGATTGGATAGATGCATGGAGTCTCTTGCATAGAGTATTCAAATTGAGAACCAGAGGACATGGGTTTAAGGTGAGGGGGGAAAGATTTAATAGGAACCGGAGGGGTAACTTTTTCACACCAAGGGTGGTGTGTGTATGGATCAAGTTGCTGGAGGAGGTTGTTGAGACAGGCACTATCGCAATGTTGAAGAAACATTCAGACAAGTACATGGATAGGACAGGTTTAGAGGGATAAGAGCCAAACGCAGGCAGGTGGGAGTAGTGTAGATGGGACATGTTGGCCCGTGGGCCAAAGGTTTGTTTCCATGCTGTAAGACTATATAACTCTGAAAATCAACACTTTTCTCAGCTACAAAGCAGGCAATATACTTTGATAAACCACCACTGCCACCACGTTTGCTCCCATTTCTGAAGGACCCAATTTTTTGGTTATTACTCTGATGACAGGAAATTAAAAAAAACATATGATTAATGCCTTATTATTCACAACTGTCAGGTATTTCATCTTAAAGGTTGCTGCAGTGAAATGTTACATGTTTAGTTGCATTTTGAAACCACCAAATTCTGTTCTGGGTGTAAGAATACCTAACGAGTAAAGCTCTTCAGTGAGTACATCCCTAAACCACAGGAACATACGCAAATAGATCTAGCTGTTTAAAATGGGGAAAAAAAATCTTTATTTTATTCACTGTGATAACCAAAATATTTTGTCTGTTTAATCAGATTCTGGAGGTGGGAAAAATCAGTCAGTATCTCTTCACAATATGATAAATTAGAAAACAAGTAGGAGGTCATTCTTTAATACTTTCATGTAAAATGCTAAACCTCTGATTTGAGGGCTGTGCAACTAATCTCATGTGAGAAAATAGTAGACTACATATTTGATCATGTAGTACTGTTTATTTCATTGCTATGTGATCAATATGTGATCAATATTTCAGTCCACATATAATTTCATCTAGAGTGCATTTTCAACTCTGTAGCATTGTTTATTAAAATATGCATCTCTCGAGATATTCAACCAGGTACTACATGCCTGACTCTTGCGTGCACATCAATGTCAAATACGCATCAAGCATTTCTAATTCCCATGCAATAATATTTATAGCGCCTTCCTCCTGACCCTGTCCTGGATCTAGTTTCAGCCCCAGACATGAACAATTTCCTTTGGGTGCTCTGCATCACATGAGAGAAGTATTGTAAAAGCTGATTAATAGCAGTCAGACATCTGATGCTTCTAAAGTTTACAGTGGTGGGCACATAACCAAAATGATCATTAGCAGGCACAAGATAATTTCAAGGCCAGTAACTTTTAGAAAATTAGCATACCTGTGACACACATGTAAGGCCAAGGAAAAAAAATATTGAGCAAATGCCTGCTGTCAGATAAATGCGTTTTGATTGTAGAACCTTGGGGTATTGGTCCAGCAGCGCTGTCAAAATTGTTTCTAATGAAAGAAAATTTTCAAAGATGCTAGTAATTCTTAAATATTTTTTATAGCCACAGAAAAACCAAAAAACCTTTCATAGCCACAGAAATTAATACTTTGGGCAGTTTCTTGAATAGTAAGAAATCACTATCTTGAATAGTAAGAAAAATAAGTGCTAAATACTGTCAGACTGAAGAAGGGTCTCAACCCGAAACGTCACCCATTCCTTCTCTCCAGAGATGTTGACTGTCCCGCTGAGTTACTGCAGCATTTTGTGTCGATCTTTGGTTTAAACCAGCATCTGCAGTTCCTTCCTACACTGAAAGGAAACTTCCGGCCTTCTATTAAATACTGAATCTGTGCACTAAGAATATATGAAAGCCCCTTGTAAATAATGAAATAAGTGCACCATCTCACAAAAAAAACCCATCTCCCTTCCCACCAGCTGTTCTTGCCCCTTCTGTGCAAGTCTATTGTTTCCACATCAGTCATCTCAGAACACTCAAAGCCAGAGTAGGAATTAATCTTCAAACCCTGCTGAATAGTAAAAAGAAATGAAGTAATATAATTCTTACCGATAGTTGCAAACTGACTGTCAAGTCCGAGAGTGACCAACATGAAGAAAAATAAAATGGACCAAAAAGGTGCCACTGGCAGCTGTGCAAGAGCTTCTGGATAGGCAATGAAAGCCAAACCGAAACCTAAGTGATGATACAAACAAATTGTTGCAAGTCTTTTTCTTTAAAATAAAACCACTGCTGTTATCTTTGAAGTGACTAGTTTCTTTACGTAATCACGATCTATCAGGTTTTGGAGTATAATTGTGTAAATAGTTTGAGATATGACTGTTCATCAATAGGTTGTGTGCTGGGGAAATGGACACTCTCTATTTCAGGTCCAAAAGATCTAATTAAATCTATTTGCAGGTTCAAATCCTTGTTTGCCCCATCACTGTGCAGAATCCATCTTTCATTGCTCAAAACAGCTATCCAGGATGTCACCACATAATATTCCAAATTCATTTCCGGTTTTGTACTGTGGTCCACGCCCACGAGGATTGAGATAGACTGGCCAAACTTGCATTCTTGCATACAGCAATCTGTGTGGATACGACTCCCTTCATCTCTTTGGAATGGATTTGTTTCCAGATCTGAGAATTAAAACCAATTTAAACCTAATCACATCTAGATTTAAATCAAATCATTTGCATCAGTGATGTTCAAAACTCTGTGATCCTGCTTGACACTTTTAATAGCTCAGATGATTCCAGTTTATAAATTGTATGCACCTAGTCAATAATTTTTTGATTGCTTGAATTAAGTTTAAACTGGTCACATAACATTATTTTCAGATTGGTAACATTGTTTACGACAACAAAGAAACTAACTAGTCACAGAAGTAAATTATGCCATTGGCTGTGATGAGCAAGCTAACAATTAGTGGCTTCCACAACTGCACTGTAGACACCAGTGCCACAAGTAAAGTCAGAGCACTATAATCTTCTCAGTAAAATTAACTGTTGATATGTTCAGTTGAAAATTGTGACATATTTTATCTTTCCAAAATTGTATTATTTAGTTATTTATGGAATTGTGTTAAATTATACAGCCTCAACAAAGTTTGAAAGTTGTACATCTAACATCACATGCAGTTGAAAGAATGCCTATCATTTTCAGTTTAAAAAAAACCTCCTTATTGGAGTTTTGCCAAAAGGGTGAAAAGGCTAGGTTTGTTGAGCAATTCACTTCTACCTCATGGTTTGGAAACTGAAGATAAGGGGTCTTATTGTAAAGTACCTGATTTTGCAACCTCTGATACAAGCTTGTCTTGTATATGAGCCATATGTCCAAGGACTGAGAAGATGGCAAATCCCGCAAACACACTTGTACCACAATTAATAACACAGATAATTAAGGCATCTGTGTAACAGTTGTTGTGAAATTTGTTGTAGGATGACAGTGCTGTTAAACCTCCCCAAGCAACTGACAATGAATAGAATATCTGAGTTGCAGCATCTTTCCAGACCTGACAAATAGAAAGTAGACATAATTAACATGGTTGATCTCAATCAGTTTTGAATAAAATTGCATTAATCATTGGAGGTTTATATTATAGCTCCAAGGTGTGCTGCATAATTGAAAATCCTTTTCCCAATTGAGTAACCAGTAGAAAAGCTGGGCCATCAATTTACTTTATCTGACTTCCTTCAGACTCTTACCAGTTTTATAATGCTATGTTTAAGTATAAGACATGATGATTAAGTTTAATAACATTTACCTTTGTTGAAAGCAGCACAAAGAAGGCCTATTTAAAATGTTATTATCATCTCACAATACTTATTAAGTGGATCTTAAATTCCTAATAGTCTTATTATTGAACTGTCTACACGAATCTAAAGGGTAGGTGTGAAGAATGTAATTCAGTAACTATTGCATTGCATTTCTTTTCAATCCTATCCCTTCCAATTCTATCATATCCTATTCCATCTGATTATACATATATTTAAAATCTGATGTTAAACCCTAATATCAAATCTGCAAATAACAACACTAAAATTGGAGTTCTTAATCTTTATTCTGTGGTAGCAACTTAGTGTCAAATAAAATACTGTTAAGGGCCTGTCCCCCTTGGCCGTCATTTGCGCGTCATGCAGATGGCGCGCAAAGATTTTGTACATCACAAAATCCTGCGACGCTGCTCGCGGCCGCGCGTCATTGCCTAAGTTATCGGGCACCATGCACGCGTAATGCGCACCATGCACGCATCATGTGCGCGTCGTGCGTCATGACGCGTAAATGATGTCGCGTAAATTATGCGCAAATGACGGCCAAGTGGGACAGACCCTTTAGTAAGATCAAATTTTCTCATGTGAACATACCAAAAGCAGCAATTTTCAAAATTTTATGTTTCAGAAATAAGAATATAAAATATAAAAGTGAAAACTGAAATAGATTTGACTGTGGAATTAAGTCAGTTCTTTAGATTATTGGTGCTCTTACCTCCGCATCAGATAATCTACTGATATCTGACTGTCTTCCAATATAGAATTCAATTCCTTTATAGGCACCTTCCAGAGTAGCACCTCGGACCAGGAGTATAATGAGAACCACATAAGGAAATGTTGCTGTGAAATAAACCACCTAACCATGGAGAGTAGATTGTTAGATTTTTGACGTTGTTCATGCAACATTTGCAGTATTGTATTATAGACAATAGGTGCAGGAGTAAGCCATTCGGCCCTTCGAGCCAGCACCGCCATGGCTGATCATCCCCAATCAGTACCCCGTTCCTGCCTTCTCCCATATCCCCTGACTCTGCTATTTTTAAGAGCCATATCTAGCTCTCTTGAAAGCATCCAGAGAACCTGCCTCCACCGCCCTCTGAGGCAGAGAATTCCACAGACTCACCACTCTCTGTGAGAAAAAGTGTCTCCTCGTCTCCGTTCTAAATGGCTTACTCCTTATTCTTAAACTGTGGCCCTGGTTCTGGACTCCCCCAACATCGGGAACATGTTTCCTGCCTCTAGTGTGTCCAAGCCCTTAACAATCTAACATGTTTCAATGAGATACCCTCTCATCCTTCTAAACTCCAGAGTGTACAAGCCCAGCTGCTCCATTCTGTCAGCATATGACAGTCCCGCCATCCCGGGAATTAACCTTGTATTAGTTGAATGAAGACCATTATAAGAAAAGCAGAAAACGAGTCTACTCATCACCATAATTTTTCCCCTAATCACTAATTATCACTCACTATTTCACACAGAGAGTTGTGAATCTGTGGAATTCTCTGCCTCAAAAGGCAGTGGAGGCCAATTCTCTGGATGCTTTCAAGAGAGAGTTAGATAGAGCTCTTAAAGACAGCGGAGTCAGGGGATATGGCGAGAAGACAGGAACGGGGTACTGATTGTGGATGATTAGCCATGATCACATTGAATGACGGTGCTGGCACGAAGGGCTGAATGGCCTACTCCTGCACCTATTGTCTATTGTCTATTTATGTTTTCCCCTCATTTTTCTTAAGCCTTTTTTATTCCTTCCTTACTTTCTGTAGCTGATTAATTGTCCGTGCCAGTTGACCTGCTTATTTAGTCAGTGTTCACAATTTCACACGTTATAGGAGTAGAATTAGGCCATTCGACCTATCGAGCCTACTCCGCCATTCAATCATGGCAGATCCCTGCCTCCTAATCCCATTTCTTGCCTTCTCCCCATATCCCTTGATACCCGTTCTAATCAAGAATCTGTCTATCTTTGCCTTAAAAATATCCACTGACTTTGGATTAAGTACTGTGGAAGTTCCTCCTCACCTCCTTTCTAAAAGAGTACCGTTTAATTCTGAGTCTATGACCTCTGATCCTAGACTCTCCCACCAGTGGAAACATCCTTTCTATCTGTGCATTTCATTATTCTGTAAGTTTCAATGAGATCTCCCCTCAACCTTCTAAACTCCAGCGAGTAGCGTCCCAGTGTTGTCAAACACTCATCATATGCTCACCCACTAATTCCTGGAATTCCTTATCCAGTGTCATGGAGTCACAGCCATAAAGCACAGAAGGAGCCCTTTAGCCCACCACAAACATTGTTCATGCCTACCGTTTTGCCATCTGTACTAATCCCATTTGCCTACTTTAGCTTTGTCATGCCTGCTTAAATGCCTGTTTAAATGTCTGTTAAATGTAGTGGTTGTAACCACCACCTGCTCTGACTGTGAGCTCAGGATATTAGGTAAAGTCTGTCTAAAAAAGTTTCACTGGCTCCTTTAAAATTCTCTCCTTTCACCTTAAATGTATACCCTCATTTTTTATTGTTGGCCTATCTATGGGAAAATATTCTGTCTGTATACCGTATCTGTACACCTTAAAATTTAATATACATCTATCAGGTCACTCAACAGCTTTCCCTGCTCCAGGGAAAATAAACCCAGACTATCCAACCTTCCCCAATATCAAAAGTCTTCCAATCCAGGCAACATTCCAATGAAGGTACACAAAAATGCTGGAGAAACTCAGCGGGTGCAGCAGCATCTATGGAGCAAAGGAAATAGGCAATGTTTCGGGTCGAAACCCTTCTTCAGACGGTTTTTGGGTTTCAGCCCGAAACGTTGCCCATTTCCTTCGCTCCATAGATGCTGCTGCACCCGCTGAGTTTCCCCAGCATTTTTGTGTACCTTAGATTTTCCAGCTTCTGCACTTCCTTCTTAAACATTCCAATGACTCTCGCCAGCACAACCACTTCCTTCCTATAGTGTGGCAATCAGAACTTTACACAATGCTCTGAGCAGTCTAATCAATGCTTTTCAAATTTGTCAAGGTTTAACATCTTTTATACTCTATGCCCTCTGAATAATGAAGGCAAATATGCCAAATGCCTTCTGCACCACCAATCCACCTGTGTTGCGACTTTCAGAAAACTGGACTTGAATTCCAAGGTCCCTCTGTTCATTAACATTCCTTAGTGTCTTGGCATTTATTATATGTATCCTACCCTTATTTCTTACAAAGCACATTATATTGCACTTGTTAGGACTAAATTCCATCTGCCAATGCTCTGCCCAACTTTCCTCGCTATCCACAAGATCACCAATTTTTGTGTCATCACAAACTTGCTAAACATACATCCTACATACATATTGAAGTATTTAATAAATATCATAAATGACTCCCCATACATACTCTTTCATGCAAGTTATAACATCAAAATATATTGTACTGAAATGTACAAGAGCAAGATCTGATCAGCAGGGCATTCAGACCGTTGAGAACTGTTCCTGTTTTTGCACACAGGAAATAGATCTTCAGATCTCACTTAGGCTGGCAATGTTCATGAATAATTCATTCAACTTGCCAAATTTCTGTTAACATCGCTTTTGAGGTAAACAAACTGACTTTACAAATTATTTATGAATTGTATTTGTTTTTTGTTACCAGAATTGGAACTTTATTAATCACTAATTATTTTACCTTTCCTGAAGATTTGATTCCTTTGGATAGTGCCATCCCAACGATCAACCAGGCCAGAAGCAGACAGAGGGCTAAGTACCAGACTATCTGCCCCGTCTCATCCATTGAACTTGTGCGGCGTAAAGCCACTTTACTATATAAAATGAAAACAAAATAATCTCAGATAAAGATACTGTTAATTATACATAGTTGACGTATTTAACCAATAATACATGGATCAGTAAGCTAAAGGCTGAGAAACCCTGTCATGTAGTGCATGTATTTTATGAATGATGTGACAGGTTTGTATTGCAAACTTGTTTGTGAATTATGAACAGCATTGTGCATGTTAAGAGTTTTGGACATCTGTGTGCATAATGCACAGAAATGCAATTAATCTGTAGTGTGGGTTGGGGAAATCTGGCTTTAACAGCTTTAACACCTTTGTTACTTATAAGGTTTAGGTACTTCCCTATTGCTTTGGAATTTCAAGTGGTAAGTTTCCAGGCCACTACTTAATTGTCAAGACAATAGTCGTCTATGTTGAATTGAAGTTACGTCAGTTCGCCTTAAGATTCAATGGTACTACTATTCTTGCCCATTTTGAACTCGTCAAACATCTTAGAGATTATGTACAACAAAAAACAGAATGCTAGAAGAACTCAGTAGGTCAAGCATCATCTATGATGGCAAAAGATATGTGTCAACGTTTCAACACTGATAAATGTGTTAACATTTATCCACTGATTTCTTCCAGTGTTCTGTTTTTTTGTTTCCGTTTTCAGAATCTGCATTCTCTTTGTTTTGGAGATCATTAGTTTACTTAGGAATTCAAGGGAGGAATTGTTTGACTGATGCTGCAGCTGTTAATACAGTGGTAATTAGATTACCTTCTTACCTTTTAAATATATAGTTCCATTACTGAGGATGAAGTTCACAATATAATATTCCAAGGGCAATGAAAAAAGCCCCAATGACATGATCTGAAGTTCCTTACTTCAGATAGACACAAAATGTTGGAGGAACTCAGGCAGCATCTCTGGAGAGAAGGAATGGGTTACATTTTGGGTGAAGACCCTTCTTCATCTGATAGTCAAGGGAGAGGGAGACAGAGATATGGAAGGGTGAGGTGTGAACACACAGTAAAAGCAGACAATGCTAAGGAAATGTGGTAATGGTTCATTGTAGCTTGAGGGGAAGGTGACAAGGAGGAATACAATCAGTAAAATTGAATCAGGAGGACGGTGAAACTAGTCGGGGAACTAGGATGGGGGAGGGACAGAGAGGGAAAGCAAGGGTTACATGGTTAGAAAAATCAATATTCATACTGTTGCTTTCTTTAGTTCTCTGACTAGTTTCACTGTCCTGCTGATTGTACGCCTCCTTGTCACCTTCCCCTCAGCTAAGAATGAGCCATTCTACATGTCCTTATCATCGCCTGCTTTGATTTGTGTTTTCACACCTAACCCTTCCATATTCTTATGTCCGGGTGGCGCCAGCAATGGCTGCCTCACCAACAGTCTGTCCCTTCCTTCTGTGTGTTTTAATAGTATGTATTAAATGTATGTTTTTAGTGTTCTTTAGCTATGTGGGGGGTTGAGAGAGGGTGGGGAAACTTTTTCTAATCTCTTATCTCGACGGAGATGTGATTTTTTTCCCGTAACGTATCTCTGTGTGCACTGCGGCCTAACATCGAGGAGCTGGCGGCCTTTGCTGGAGACCGACTTGGTGCTCCACCGCGGGGAGCTTACGGGACTTTATCATCGCAGAGCCTGTGATCCATTTGCCAGGGTGGGTGCTTGCAGACTTTAACATCTTAGAGCTCATGGTCTCTGGTCAGAGACCGACTTCCGGAACTCCAAGCCGCAGGAGCTTCGATCGCCCCAACGCGGGAGTTTCTATCGCCTCGACGCGGGAGTTTCGACTGCCCCGATACGGGAGCTTCGATCACCCCGACGTGGGAGCTTCGACTGTCGGCTGCGAGAGCTTCGATCGCCCCGACGGATGGTTTGACCGCCCCGACTGTGGGGGAATAAAGAGGAAGATTGGACTTTTTTGCCTTCCATCACAGTGAGGAATGTGGGGAATCTGCTGTGGTGGATGTTTATGTTAACTTTTATGTAGTTGTGTGTCTTGTTGGGTTTTTTTCGTATGATTGTACGGTAATTTGCTTATGACTACCTTAATTGGTACATGTGACAATAAAAGACCTTTGAAACCTTTGTCTCCCTTTCCCCTGACTCTCAGTCTGAAGAAGGGTGGAGCTATCAATACTGGAACTATCGATTTACATTTAAGAATGTAGACTTGACCATCTGGACTAAAGTTATCTGCTTGCCTCAATGACAGAACTTCTAAAAACTCGTAATAAAGCTGACTCTCCTCATTCCAGATAGGTGCTGTGATGGTGACCTCATGAACCATTCTAAACGACAACAGCAGCACATAATGAACTGTAATCCATATGGTTTGATAGTTTACAATTGACTGTTAGGAACTTGTGTAAACGTCCTCCCCATTATTAAAAAGGGAAGTTTCCCCAACCAGCTTTGAAAGAATATGCAAACAACATTAACTTGGATATCAAGTCTTACAGCATCATCAAATGAAAACATTTATTTCCCTATTGTGAACCTAGCCTCAGATCAGCAAATATTTGGCTTCCTTTACCACATGCAGTGCATTATGTTTGCTTGGAGGTTCCTTGCCAATGCAAACAATAAATGAGCATTACCAAAAGTTCAACTTGCTATGGTGATTAATGCATGACACAGCTTATGAAAATCCCCACAATGATCCTACTTATATGCATGTTGTAAAGTAACATGCTTATATTCGATCTTAAAAGATGCTGAGTAGAGAAGAAGCATTTGGATGTAAAAGCACACGAATAGGACGATGTGCTCTGAGATTCAATCACACACATGGTTTTGCACAAGATGTGGCGTGCAAGGTGTGTGCAAACAGCAATACAGCAAACAGATACAAATCCCTATTTATCATTTTGTTTTGTTTACTTGAGCAAAACTGTATTTTCCCTCAGTATTAATAATACTTCCAAAAATGAATTATTACAAAGGTTGAGATTAAATTTGAAATAATTCTTTTTTCTTTCATTTTTCATTTTTCTGTGACAATCAAAAGAGAAGGGACCCATATGTAGATGTGAATTGAGGTAAAATAAGACAGATACTAGTCCAGCTTTCCTTCTACTGTCCTCAGAATTGCATGACTATGGTTACTTGACTAATTATGGAAATTTGTGTCCATTAATCACTGATACAATACTGAAATAAACCCAAATTGATGGAGATTCACTGCAAACTCGAGCTGGGCCTGGTTTGACCCAGCGTGCCACCATGGCTCCTGCATTGCTGGAATACCCTGTTCTGGAGGCAGAGGGCTTATTCCGCTCACTCGCAACGCCTCGGTAAAGGTATTTTCTTTAAAACTGCACTGACAAGATTAGGGCATCTTATATTGTATGAATCCTCGCTTTCCAATGCCAAAAACTATTTTAACCGTTTTTAAATGTCATTGGCAGTCAGAGAAACGGTAAAATTGAAACGTCATTTAAAATTTAAATAATTTTAAACACAAATTTCAAAATTTATGGAAACATGAATATTTAAAATATTACATTAGACCATGCTACAAAAAAATGAATCTTCATCCTTTCTTATTAATCTAGACCTAAAACCATGTAGAGTTAAATGGGATTACCAGCCCTTTCCAGGTTTGACGCAGAACAGAATCCAAGAAGTTATCCCAACTAGACCGGACCTCACTATTGCTCTCCATGTGAAGTTCCTGGTGAAGCACAGTGGTAGGTGTGCAGCTATTTAATATTCTTGTTGATATTTACAATTGGCAGAGAATCTGGAGAATTCCTAAACTCCACTGAAATATTAACAGTTAAATTGTAAAAGAATCAGAGAGGTGCAGAGGTAAGTAGGGATGGGGAAGGGCTTAGGAATGCATGGCTCGAAAAGCTGACTCCTGCCAGCAAGATTCATTTCCACAGGGTCAAAGTAACAGAATATTTTCAATGCACTTCTGACATGTCCTGTCTTACATTCACACTAAAACATTGTATTTTGTCACATTGATGGAAGTAAATCACAAAGTCACGAATATGAAAACAAAGAAGTGCAAAGTATTGCAAGAGGGGAGATGCTAATGATATACTGCGGAGAGTCAACTACATACACACTACTGACATAAATGCCCATAAGGAAAGGCTGGTCAAACTTGGATTGTTTTCGCTGGAGTGACTAAGGCTGAGGGATGGCCTGATAGAACTTTATAAAACGAAGAAGGGGCATAGATAGGATAGATAGTCAGGGAATTTTTCCTCTGATAGCATCGGAGTTCCTCAAGTAGTCTTTTGTTATTCCAGGATTTGGGGTCTCTTGTGTCTCCATTGACACAATTTACTTATCCAACAAATCACTGTTAAAAATTATTGGATTCATCATTGCTTATTCGAAAGCTAATTATTCTTACATCAATCAGAACATTACTCGCTAAACGCGATTCATGCAACCAATCTTCCCAGAGGAAGCTGCTGTTACCATTTTGCAGTCTAATGATTCTGCACTCTGTGGCAATTTACTTACTCCCAGTATTGCTCACTTGGACCCTGGTGAGGAACATAGATTTGTGATCCATTTGTGCAAGTTATATTGTTTGCTTGTAGCCATGTTGAATTAACAATTTCAATATCTCCATTATCCAGTGTAAAATTGCAGAATGGATCTAGAAGATGTGGAATGTGAAATAAAGATATATAAATGCAGTGCCATGTAGAGGTGAGAATGTCCCAAAGTGCTTTAAGGAAAACGAATTTTCACTCTGATTGGCTGAGAACACAGAACCAATTATTTGCATAATATGATTTCTCTAATTAAAGATGAAATAAATGACCTTAAATGTTTGAACATAGAACTATATAGCACAGGAACAGTCCTTCGGCCTACTATGTTTGCACCGACCCTGATGCCAATGTAACTAAACCCATCTGTCTGCACATGGTCTGTAATCCCCATTCTCTGTCTGTTCAAGTTTATGTCTAAATGCCTCTTAAATGTTATTGTAATATCTGCTTCTGCCACCTTTCTTGGCAGCGCATTCGAGGCATTTACCTTTCTGTGTAAAACAAAATGCTTGACAAATCCCATTTAAACTTTTCCCCTCTCACCTTAAAGTTAAGTCCATTAGTATTTGAAAAGACTTTGGGAAATAGCCTCTGATTATCTATGCTATCATTGCCTCTTCTTAATTTTATCAAGTTCTGTTCAGAAAAAACAATACATGTTTGTCCAACCTTTCCTAATAGCTCATATTCTCCGATTCAGCCAATATTCCGGTGACCCTATTCAGAACCTTCACTTTCTTCCTATAGTATCAGATTTGTGTGGAGTTCATTCAAATGTGGCGAAACTAAAATTATATATAGCTGGACAGCTCCTAGACACTTTCTAGATATTCTGTAATGGAATCTTGAATAGTAATCTAATAAGAATATAAGAGATCTTATTACAAAACACATCACAAATATCATTCCAAGCTATGTATTGTAGAAAAAACACGTATTTTAGTGTTCCCCATAGATTAGTCTACTGTGTATATAATATCTTCTATATGACAGTACAGAACTTTCATCATGGAAATATACTATGTTTTGCAATGTACCAGAACCGCATACATTACAGAGCACTGGACATACTGTAGTATGCCTCATTAAATACATGTGTTTAACACTGCAACACATATAGTGTATTCCATTTATTTGAATGCATCTATGTAATTATAGTGCATTAAATGTATGACAATGCAATGCAGCCCAAATATTACACTGTTGTCTTTATATGAGACCATGTACCTCAATCCCACCCACCCATTGCAGTGCACCCTAAGTATTACACATCAATCGATATATTACAGTGCCACTTATGTAAGAAGGGAAGTAGAAAGAATCCAGGGAGTTATAGGCACGTGAGCCTCATGTCAGTGCGAGGGAAAATATTGGGGAAGATTATTCGGGATTGGATTTACTCAGAGAGAATGGATCAATTAGGGACAGTTAACATGGCTTTGTACACAGTAGGGCATGTCTTAATATCTCGATTGAGCTTTTTGAGGTGGTGACAAAGATGATTGATAAGGGTAGAGTGGTGGATATTTTCTAAATGGATTTTAGTAAGGCATTTGATAAGTCCCCATGTAGACTGTTGAAGAAGATTAAGATGCACAAAATTAGTAGTGACTTGGTCATTTCGATTCAGAACTGGTTCACTGATAAATGACAGGGGGTTGTGGTGGAGGTCTGTGACCAGTGGTTGCTAAGTCCCTGAAATTCAAGTCCATTGGACATTCTCATGTTAGGCAGGCCAGTTCTGGATGACATTTGTAGATGAGATTTGGTAAAGAATTAGGTTGTCAATTTCCCTTTTTATCCCATTTTCCCTTCCATTAAAGATGAGGATGATGACAACCTCTTTGTGGACTGACATGCACTTCATTGGGCCTATCCAACCCAACCAGATTCTCATATTTTTGTATGGTGGAAACTGCTGAGATTTCTTGGGCTATCTATTTTATCATGTGCCCATCTAACGGCTACAAATTATTTATTTTGCATTATTACCAATTTCCCCTCATTCACTCAGACAAACTGAAAGCAAAATGATTTGTCTTTTTCTACGCATTAGCAAACATAAGTTAGCACAGTACCTTTGGATGTCCTACTGCAGGCTTCATCTGCACCCCACCAACTGAAGCAGTCTGACCATGGCAGTGGAGATTGGAAGGAGGCAAACAAGTAGAATAGACTGTAGGCGAGGATGCAGTTGTAATAAATGGTCACAGATGTTGATATAAGTACCATAGTAATGCCCACACCTTTAAGTGAAAGATAAAAAGAAAACTTAAATTATTAAGTATTCATTTGAAATACACATTTCATTTATACAGTAGGCATTCAAATCAACTTTGATTAGCATTGTTGTTTCTTCTGTCATGTATCTTTTTGAACTGAGGAAACAGATATAAAGTGAGAGATTCAATTGGCAGTCGTGGGGGGAGTACTTTATTGACCATTAAGAGGTTTGGGTTGCCCCCAAGAAAGTGATTGAAATTTATTTCCTTTTTATATAAATAAAACTTGTGAATTCATTATCTTTCAGAAGTTCCAACTTGTTACAAATTTCATACAAATAAATGGAAGAGATATAGTCATTAATTTTGTTTTCCTACTTTAACAACGAAATAATACATTCCGTAATGCCATTAACGTTTTAAAATTAAAAATGGAACTTTGCAGAAGTAATTATAAAACAGATAGAAGAGAGTGATAGAAATGGTGGGAATTCTTGAGAGGAAGCAGTTCCATAGATACAACAATTGTCATGAATGATGGAGTAAAGGAGATTTAAATGCATGGGAAGTTATGTGCTGGAAGATGGTGGAGAACTAAGAAATGTAAAGACATAGAGGAACTTAAAATCAAAGCTGAAATTAATAAACTATATGTTGTAGCATTTAATAGCCAGTGTACGGTCAGTGAATACTGATGGGTAGGGTGAGAGTATACGGGTCTGGCTGAATGCTAGTGATCATAGTCAATGGGATAAGATTGGGATGTCCTCAACAATTTTGGATGAGGTCAAGTTGATGGCAAGGAGAAAGTAAACATCTGATCAGGTGTTCGTTGGAGCTTTGAGGTAAAAAAGATGAAGGCTTTTAGAAAAGCTGAAGCAAAGGTAAAGGTGGTCAGCCATGGTAGGTGTAGAAGTGAGAATGATGGTTCAGGAGATCACATATGACACCAACATTGAAATTCTAATTAACTTCAGGCTGTGAATAGAAAAGGATGGGGTAGATGAGCAAGAAATTATGTTAAGACCACAGATCATAGACAATGGCGTTCATTTGAAGAAGGGTTTCGGCCCGAAACGTCGCCTATTTCCCTCGCTCCATAGATGCTGCTGCACCCGCTGAGTTCCTCCAGCAATTTTGTGTACCTGCGTTCATTTGAAGATGTTTTTACAGGATAACAGATCTGAAGCAGTATAGGGTTAAATGGAGATATTGGTGTGTTAGAGTGGAGGCAACCAATGTGTAATGTGGAAACTATTGGTGCTTTTTTGATTATGCAAATACATATTGAAGTTATTGGTAACAATAGACTTGGAGGTAGGGGTTTCACAAAGTAAGAAGGATCCATGGGTGTCTCAAAGACAAATTGAGAGGTCAATAATTTGCTGGAAATATAGTTGAGGAAGCTGAGGATGGATCTGGAGAAAAGGATGC
This sequence comes from Amblyraja radiata, assembly GCF_010909765.2. Lineage (NCBI taxonomy): Eukaryota > Metazoa > Chordata > Chondrichthyes > Rajiformes > Rajidae > Amblyraja > Amblyraja radiata. Next base: position 56,550,080 of record NC_045967.1, read on the forward strand.
ACTTGACAGATTTTTTTTTGTTTCATTCTATCCATTTTTGATATTATCTCAAAAATTGATCAATGTTTTTTTTTCTTTCTCTATCTTTCTCATTCCAAATAAACACAAATGTATTAAAATGTGATTGAATTCCCTTCTCCACTTTATATCAATGGAAAGTGTTTAGCACACCATAGTAAGTGAAACAAGCACAATTTAAATTACAGTGTATTCAGAAAGTATTCAGACCCCTTCACGTTTTCCACATTTTGTTATGTTACAGCCTTATTCTAAAATGGATTAAATTCTTTTTTTTATCATCAACGTACACACAATACCCCATAATAAAAAAAGCGAAAACAGGTGCTTAGAAATGTTTGCAAAGTAATTAAAAAGAAATTACTGAAATATCATATTTATATAAGTATTCAGACCCTTTACTCAGTACTTTGTTAGGCACCTTTGGCAGCAATTACAGTCTCAAGTCTTCTTGGGTATGATTCTACAAGCTTGGCACACCTGTATTTGGGTAATTTCTCCCGTTCTTCTCTGCAGATCCTCTCAAGCTCTGTCAGGTTGGATGGGGAGCGTCGATGTACAATTATTTTCGGGTCCCTCCACAGATGTTCGACCGGGTTCAAGTCCGGGCTCTGGCTGGGCCACTCAAGGACATTCACAGACATGTCACAAAGCCACTCCTGTGTTGTCTTGGCTGTGTGCTTAGGGTCGTTGTCCTGTTGGAAGGTGAACCTCCATCCCAGTCTGAGGTCCAGAATGCTCTGGAGCAGTTTTCATCAAGGATCTCTCTGCACTTTGCTCCGTTCATCTTTCCCTCGATCCTGACTAGTCTCCCAGTTCCTGCCGCTGAAAAACATCCCTGCAGCGTGATGCGGCCACCATCATGCTTCACTGTAGGTATGGTATTGGCCAGGTGATGAGCGGTGCCTGGATTCCTCCAGGCGTGACAATTGGCATTCAGGCCAAAGAGGTCAATCTTGGTTTCATCAGACCAGAGATTCTTGTTTCTCATGCCTTTTGGCAAACTCCAAGCGGGCTGTCATGTGCCTTTAACTGAGGAGTGGCTTCCGTCTGGCCACTCTAGCATAAAGGTCTGCTTGGTGGAGTGCTGCAGATATAGTTGTCCTTCTGGAAGGATCTCCCATCTCCACAGAGGAACTCTGGAGCTCTGTCAGAGTGACCATCAGGTTCTTGGTCATCTCCCTGACCAAGACCCTTCTCCCCCAATTCCTCAGTTTGGCCGGGCGGCCAGTTGTATGAAGAGCCCTGGTGGTTCCAAAGTTCTTCCATTTAAGAATGTGTTCTTAATGTGCTCTTTGGGACCTGCAATGCTTCAGAAATTGGTTTATACCCTTCCCCAGATCTGTGTCTTGACACAATCCTGTCTCGGAGGTCTACGGACCTTTGTTTTCATGGCTTGGTGTTTGCTCTGACATGCACTGTCAACGGTGTGACCTTATATAGACAGGTGTGTGCCTTTCCAAATCATGTCCAATCAATTTAATTTACCACTGGTGGACTCCAATCAAGTTATAGAAACATCTCAAGGATAATCAATGGAAACAGGATGAACCTAAGTTCAATTTTGAGTGTCATAGCAAAGGGTCTGATAACTTATGTAAATGTGACATTTCAGTTTTTGTTTTAAATTACTTTGTAAAAAATTTAAACACCTGTTTTCGCTTCTTCATTCTGGGGTATTGTGTGTAGATTGATGATAAAAAAAAAAATTTAATCCATTTTGAAATAAAGCTGTAACATAACAAAATGTGGAGAAAGTGAAGGGGTCTGAATACTTTCTGAATGCACTGTAACTAACCTTCCTTTTAGAAATATGCATGATTAAACCAATGGAGGTATAATTACATCTACATTTTTATTATAGTTGGAATGAGAAAAGTAAATATTTCACGAGCCTCTTCACTATCTGCATCTCTTTCTCTTTAAAAGTATACAGTTGATTAGCTTCTTAACTTAACCAAAACTGCCCTAAATCAAAAGTCTGTTAAGGAAAACCTAAAGCAATGTTTTAATATCAATTAAATTCAATTAAATGAACATTGACCTTGTAAGATTGGCACAGCTTTCCACACTGCAACAGGTCCAAGGCTGGCAAATTGTCCAAATGAGCACTCCAAGAAAAAGAGAGGCATCCCTGCGAACGCCAGCATGATAACATAGGGAATAAGAAACGCTCCTAGAAGTTGAAAAAGATTTTGTGGATAATAGAATTCATGATGTTTTTCAGTGAACATTCAATATTAGATTACTTATTATTAACACTGGAACTAACCTTTAATGACACTTTCAAGTTTACTAAGCCTGTGAATAACAAACAAAACTAACCCCAGTGAACACTTGGGCTTTTGTCCTATTGCATTCTCACAACAAACCAGGTTCATTTACTTGACGGTCTCAGATGACATCTGGCACAAAGTAAATGTGTTATATCAACATAGTTAAATAGAAAGATATTGCTATGGAGTCAGTGCTGGACCTGCAAATTCAAAATATACTCCCAATAGAAACCTTCTGGTGATTTTTTACAAAGAGATGAAGAATATTTAATTATTGCTGAAGCCACTTCATTTGAAGGTATAGAAATTAAAACATGAATGATTTCAGATAACGTGACCAGATTCATATCAGCAGGCAGTGTGAACAACAAGATGTAAACACGAGAAAAACTATAATTCAGCAATGTTTATATCTACGATAAAGCCATTGACTCCCAAAGATATGCCATATACATCTCCTACCACCATGTCTCCTGGAAAATTCCATCCCTTTCATTCAGTTTCTCGGTCTCCACAGCATTTATTCTCAAAATAAGGCTTTTCATTACTCTTTCTTCATTTCCCTCCCCGTCCTTTGCCTAGATTTGTTTACCTCCCCATCTGGTTCCATCTCCTCATCACTGACACATCTGGGTTTCCTGTTTCTTGGCCAATCCTTCCTATTCCCTTCTCCATCTGGTTCTATCTGCCCACCATCTCTCCCTCATCGGGTTCCACTTTTCACCACTGTGTCTCTACCTCCCCCCCCCCCGAGTCTCAACCTGAAACATCAACCATCTGTGTAGGAAAAAACTGCAGATGCTGGTTTAAATCAAAGGTAGACACAAACTGCTGGAGTAACTCAGCGGGACAGGCAGCGTCTTTGGAGAGAAGGAATGGGTGACGTTTCGGGTTGAGACCCTTCTTCAGACTTCTACCATCTGTTTGCCTCCACATACAGTATGCTGCTTGACCTGCTGAGTTCCTCCAATATGACTGGAGGCCTGTGACTGGTGCTGGGCCCGTTACTGTTTGTCATCTACATCAATGATTTGGATGAGAACATACAGGGCAAGATTAGCAAGTTTGCTGATGATACAAAACTGGGTGGTTTTGCAGATAGTGAAGATGGTTGTGAAAGATTGCAGCAGGATCTTGATCAATTTGGCCAAGTGGGATGAGGAATGGTTGATGGAATTTATTACAGAGAAATGTGAGGTGTTGCATTTTAGGATGTCTAACAAGGGCAGGGCCTACACAGTGAAGGGTAGGCATCTGGGGAGTGTTGTAGAGCAGAGGGATCTAGGAATGCAGGTGCATGATTCCTTGAAGGTCGAGTCACAGGTAGTTAAGGTGGTCAAAAATGCTTTTGGCACATTGGCCTTCATCAGTCAGAGTATTGAGTATAAAAGTTGGGAGGCCATATTGCAGTTATATAAGACGTTGGTGAGACCGCATGAGTATTGTGTTCAGTTCTGGGCACCATGTAATAGGAAATATATTGTCAAGCTTGAAATGGTTCAGAGAAGATTTACGAAGATGTTGCCAGGACTAGAGGGTCTGAGATAAAGGGAGAGGTTGAGTAGGCTGGGTCTCTATTCCTTGGAGCACAGGAGGATGAAGGGTGATCTTATAGAGGTATATAAAATCATGAGACGAATAGATCGGGTAGATGCACAGAATCTCTTGCCCTTAGTAGGGGAATTGAAGACACAAGATTATTGAACAGAGTTATGTTGGAAAAAAGACCACCAGGATTCATCCAGTTACCAATTCAAATGTGATTTTAAACATGTCTTTGGCTTGGAAGTAATATTTTAAAAGCTTGCATTTAATTAAGTTGACTACTTATTTCAGCAGAAATAACTTGAGGTTCATGAGAGGAATAGATAGGGTAGATGCACAGAGATTCTAGCCAGGAGTAGGTGAATCGAGGACCAGAGGACATAGGTTCAAGGTGAAGGGGAAAAGATTTAATAGGAATCTGAGGGGTAACTTTTTCACATAAAGGGTGGTGGGTGTATGGAACAAGCTGCCAGAGGATGTAGTTGAGGCTGGGACTATCCCAAAGTTTAAGAAACAGTTACACAGGTACATGGATAGGACAAGTTTGGAGGGATATGGACCAAGCGCGGGCAGGTAGGACTAGTGAAGCTGGGACATGTTGTCCGGCGTGAACAAGTTGGGCTGAAGGGCTTGTTTCCACACTGTATCACTCTATGACTCTCTAATAATTTGTTTTTGAGGCAGATTTGTTTATTCTGTCAGTTTGAGTGACAGAATAGAGATGGTTATAAGGTACCTGATATAGATATTTATTTACTATAAGAAGCAAATAGATCTAAGATAGACAAATGTGCTGGGGAAACTCAGCGGGTGAGGCAGCATCTATGGAGCGAAGGAAATCGGCAGCGTTTCGGGCCGAAACCCTTCTTCAGACTGACCCCCCTCTGTGATAGCCCCTTCCCTCCAACTCTACGACCACATCCAAACCCAAACCCGGTACCACAGCCACGTTTGCTTTCTCGGGACTTGCCTGAAAAAATATCCCCCTCTGTGATAGAAGTAGATCTAGTTCTGCATTCTGTAAGTTTTTGTTGTAAAACCTGCTGTGAAATTGAACATGGCACACATCAAATGTAGTGGTTTATACTTCTGAATGGTTTCCTAGTAACTTAAGGAATGTGTTTTGTGTCGAAAGGAGGCTTACGTGAATGGTTTTCAGAATCAGAATGCTTTATTGTCATTGCATGTGTCACATACAACGAGATTACTGTGTCTCTCCATTTAAAAGAACTTCAAACATTCACATATACTTTTTACACTCCCTCCCTCCCCAAACCCACCCATGGATTCACATTTACATAAATTAACACTGTCTCCCATCCCCCCTCCTTCCCCATAACCCGCTCCCGAGACAGAGTTCAGTTCCAAGATTGCTGATGGGTAAAAGCTGTTCTTGAGTCTGGCAGTGCGTGACTTTAGCGACCTGTATCTTTTTCCTGAGGGCAGCAGTGTGAAAAGGTGGTGACAAGGATGTGTAACGTCTTTCACGAT
>NC_045967.1:56555909-56627971 GCF_010909765.2 Amblyraja radiata
TTCACGATTTTACAGGTCCTGCTGCGGCATCAGGAGTGGTAAATGTCCTCCAAAGGGGGCAGGGGGGAATCCAATGATACCCTGGGCAGTTTTTATCACCCTCTGGAGAGCTGCTCTGTCACAGCTGCTGAACAGTTCCCAACCAGGCAGTTATGCAGTAAGTCAGTATGCTTTCTACCGAACAGCGGTAGAAAGACTCAGCAGTTTAGCAGACAGATGGGCCTTCCTCAGTGTTCTGAGGAAGTAAAGGTTTCATTGTAATTTAGAGGAATCTTCCATCATTCTCATTTCTTCAACAAATTTAGTGCAAAAAGCTTCTTGGATGTGGACACTTGATCCAAAGGAATGTGGATCAGTGAGTTTTTAAGTGAATGTTTCTTTAGTAATCATACAGACATCCTGTAATCTGAATCCAAAAGGTGGGGTTTAAATCTGATTCAAACATTGGAGTAACTGTGCCATTGTTACTGCATGTACCACATATTTGGGAAATGTCAATATTTAAAACTAATTACAGCGATGGATGAGTGAAAACGGGCATAAGTTCTGTCTGAAGTAAAATATGGTACATTGTGTCATCAACAACATAAGTTGAATTTCTCTGATTTCCAAGGCCTGAATATCAGATTAATTCTCAAGACAATTACTGTTTTCAAGAAATAACTAATCTCTATTGATTACTTTGGTATACTCAAACCAGAGCGGTATGATCACAGTGAATGGCAGTGCCCTGTGGAGTGTTGTAGAGCAGAGGGATCTAGGAATACAGATAGTAGACAAAAAATGCTGGAGAAATCAGCACTATGGAGAAAAGGAGTAGGTGATGTTTCGGGTCAAGACCCTTTTTCAGACTGATGTCGGGAAAAAGAAAAGGAAGAGGCGGAGACAGTAGGCTATGTGGGAGAGCTGGGAAGGGGGGGGGAAGGAGGGAGGGAGAAAGCAAGGACTACCTGAAATTAGAGAAGTCGATTTCTACCGCTGTGGGTGTAAACTACCCAAGCGAAATATGAGGTGTGTGTTCCACCAATTTACGCTGGACCTCACTGGCAATGGAGGAGGCCCAGGACAGAAAGGTCAGATCAGAATGGGAGGGGGAGTTGAAGTGCTGGGCAACCGGGAGATCAGGTTGGTTAGTATGGATTGAGCGGGGGGTGTTGGGCGAAGCGGTCGCCGATCATATGCTTGGTCTCTTGGTACAGATACATAATTCACTGAAAATGGGTGTCATATGTTGGTAGGGTGGTCAGGAAAGCTTTTGGTACATTTTGCCTTCATCTGTCAGGGTATGGAGTGTAGATGTTGGGATGGTACACAAAAATGCTGGAGAAACTCAGCGGGTGCAGCAACATCTATGCGAAGGAAATAGGCAACGTTTCGGTCCGAAACCCTTCTTCAGACGTTTCGGCCCGAAACGTTGCCTATTTTCTTCGCTCCATAGATGCTCCTGCACCCGCTGAGTTTCTCCAGCATTTTTGTGTACCTTTGATTTTCCAGCATCTGCAGTTCCTTCTTAAACACGTAGATGTTGGGATGTTATGTCAGTTGTACAAGACGTTGGTGTGCCATATTTGTAGTATTGTGTTTGGTTTTGTCACCCTGCTATAGGATGGATATTGTTAAGGTGGAAAAAGTGCAGAGATGATTCACGAGGATGTTGCTAGGACTCGAGGGCCTGAACTATAGGGAGAGGTGGGCATGTTGAGACTTTATTTATCGGAGCGCAGGACCGAAGGGTAATATTGTAGAGGTGTATAAAATCAAGATGGGAATACTGTAAATCGCATAAATGCAGAGTTTTTATCCAGAGTAAGGGAATCAAGAACCAGAGGACATAGGCTTAAGGTGAGAGAGGAAAGATTTAATCGGAACCTGAGGAGCAACTTTTGACACAGAGTATGGTGATATGTGGAATGAGCTACCAGGGGAGGTATTTGAGGCAGGTATGTAATGACATTTTAAAGACATTTGGATAGGGTCATGGATTGGAAGGGTTTAGAGGGGTGTGGGCCAAACACAGGCAGGTGTAGATGGGGCATCTTGACCCATGACTCTACCTACAAACCTCTTGAATGCCGCTAACAGCTGCCTGCAGCATGTTCAACGACTGTCTTCAACCTTCAAACTCGAGGGCACTCGCCTGAAAAACCTCGAGCTGGATTGACCGTCAGCAATGAAACCGCGAGCTGGATCGACCGTCTGCACACACAAACACATCGCAAAGGCGGGGGCCAGGGAAAGCGGAGGAGCGCTGTCTGAAATTCACACCCGCGCGATGAACAGGAAGGTAAAAGTGGCTGGCACAGTTACAGTAAGTCTTTAGAGAGCGCAGAGAGGGTGGAGGGGGGGAGGGTGGAGAAGGAGGGAGGGGGAGGAGAAGGAGTGGGGGAGAAGGAGGGGGGGGGGAAGAAGGAGTGGGGGGGGAGAAGGGAGAAGGAGGGGGGGAGAGAGGAGAGGGGGGGGGAGAAGGAGGGGGGGAGAAGAGGGGGGGAAGAGAGGGGGGGAGAAGAGGGAGAAAGGGGGGGAGACGAAGGAGGGGGGGAGAAGGAGAGAGGGGGGGAGAAGGAAAGAGGGGGGGAGAAGGAAAGAGGGGGGAGAAGGAGAGAGGGGAAAAGGGCAAGAAGGAGAGAGGGAGGGAGAAGGAGGGGGGGAGAGGAAGAGGGGGGGGGAGAAGGGAGGAGGAGGAAGGAGAGAAGGGGGGAGAAGAGAAGGGGGAGAGGAGACAGCAGAAGGGGGAGAGGAGAGAGAGAAGGGGGAGAGAGAAGGGGGGGAGAGAGAGAAGGGGGGGAGGGGAGAGAGAAGGAAGGGGGGAGGGGAGGGGAGAAGAGGGGGGAAAGAGAAGGGGAGGAAGGGAGGAGAAGGGGGGGAGAGAAGGGGGGAGAGAAGAGGGGGGGAGAGAAAGGGGGGGGGAGAAGGGGAGAACGAGAAGGGGGGGGGGAGAGGGAGGGGGAGAGAGAAGGGGAGAGAGAGAAGGGGGAGAGAGAAGGGGGGGAGAAGGAAGAGAGAGGAACGCGGGGGGAGAGAAGGGGGGAGAGGAGAGAAGGGTAGGGGAGGAGGGAGAGAGAAGGGAGGGGGAGAAGAAGGGGGGGGAGAGAAGGGGGGGAGAGAAGGGAGGGGGGGAGGGAGAAGGGGGGGGGAGAGAAGGGGGGGGGGGAAAGGGAGGGGGGGGGGGGGGAGGGGGGGGGAGAAGGGGGGGGGGGGGAGAGGGGGGGAGAGAAGGGGGGAGAGAAGGGGGGGAGAGAAGGGGGGGGAGAGAAGGGGGAGAGAGAGAAGGGGGAGAGAAGGGGGGGAGAGAGAGGGGGGGGGGAGAAGGGGGGGGAGAGGGGGGGGGGGGGGGGGGGGAGAAGGGGGGGGGGGGGGGAGAGAAGGGGGGGGGGGGGGGGAGAGAAGGGGGGGGGGGGGGGAGAGGAAGGAGTGGAAACACTTAAGAAGCCAGACAACTTTTTAATAAGTTTAGCTGGCATTTAACATCACCGGTCAGTTTATTTACCTTTTTTTTCTCAACGAGCTTTACCTTCGACTACCTTCGATGCCTTTGACTACCTACGATAGCATTACGACCTACCTTGACTAACATGAGTAAAAAACTATTGATTTTTTTCCATGGCGACCTGTTTTCCATGTTGAAAAAAAACGGCGCGACCAAGCTGAGGCCTCGAATATGCGGGGACTACTCTCGAGCATGAAGCAGAGTTACAAAGACCTCCTTGGACCTCGTGTCGACCATGCCTTGACTATGAGTCGTGGGCAAATCTTCTAAACACGCGAATTAGGTCGCCGCAGTGGGACAGGCCCTTAATATATATGTTCTTGTATCATAACAATAATGTTTTAAAGATACTATACCAAGTGGGACCCGTTGGACCCCTTTACCCAACGCAATATTCCACCACTCACCCATAGCCCCAACTGCGCAGGCGCAGCTGACGTTTTTAAAGTTTAAAATGGCAATACCTTGTAAAATATAAGATCAATGTGAATGCCTCACTCTCCCTCATCAGTCCCCTATTCCCCTCCGCTATTATCCTCCCTCTCCGCACCCTCCACCAACTCTCCTCTGCTTCCTCCCCTCACCCCCACCCTCCTCGCTCTTCCCCCTCCCCTCCTCCATTACCTTGCCATCCCTCTTCCTACCCCTATCCTCCTCCATTCCCCCTCATCCACCAGCACCCCACCCCCTCCTTTTCACCCTCCCCTATTCTTTCCTCTTTCCCCTCCCTCACGTCTCCCTCCCCTCTTCGGGCGTCAATAGACAATAGACAATAGGTGCAGTAGGCATTCGGCCCTTCGAGCCAGCACCGCCATGCAATGTGATCATAGCTGATCATCCACAATCAGTACCCCATTCCTACCTTCTCCCCCATATCCCCTGACTCCGCTATTTTTAAGAGCCCTATCTAGCTCCCTCTTGAAAGCTCTGTGAGAAAAAGTGTTTCCTCGTCTCCGTTCTAAATGGCTTACCCCTCATTCTTAAACTGTGACCCCTGGTTCTGGACTTCCCCCAACATCGGGAACATGTTTCCTGCCTCTAGCGTGTCCAAACCCTTAACAATCTTATATGTTTCAATAAGATACCCTCTCATCCTTCTAAACTCCAGAGTGTACAAATCCAGCCGCTCCATTCTCTCAGCATATGACAGTTCCCGCCATCCCGGGAATTAACCTTGTAAACCTATGCTGCACTCCCTCAATAGCAAGAGTGTCCTTCCTCAAATTAGGGGAACAAAACTGCACACAATACTCCAGGTGTGGTCTCACTAGGGCTCTGTACAACTACAGATGGACCTCTTTGCTCCTATCTTCGATTCTTCTTGTTATAAAGGCCAACATGCCATTCACTTTTTTCACCTACTGTACCTGCATGCTTACTTTCATAGACTGATGAACAAGGACCCAGATCCCGTTGTACTTCCCCTTTTCCCAACTTGACGCCATTTAGATAGTAATCTGCCTTCCTGTTTTTGCTACCAAAGTGGATAACGTCACATTTATCCACATTAAACTTCATCTGCCATGCATCTGCCCAGTCCCCCAACCTGTCCAAGTCACCCTGCATTCTCAGAGCATCCTCCTCACAGTTCACACTGCCACCCAGCTTTGTGTCAAAACGGGATGTCGGAGCCAATCAATGGACCCCATGTGGAGGGGAGAGGCTTTGGCGCTCGGACCTTGTTTCATTTAATCACAGGACAATGATGAGGCAGGTGGGACGAAAATTGTAGCGCTATCGTGTACCGTTTTAGCAGAGTTTCGGGAACACCCGCATGCACACGAATATATACAAACAAACAAGATGAGAGTTTTTGTAATATATAGTTTTAGAACTAAATAATAATTTCTACACACACATCAAAGTTGATCACTTTGGCTTTAAATAGATTGTATTTGATATTTATTAATTTTAGTTAGAATCAAAACCCTCTAAATGGGGTTGTGATCCGTGTCAATCATTTGGGAGAATCTTCACTAATATTGCTAGAGGTTGTGGTTTGCCTCTGGAAGGAGCTGTTAGAAAATTTTCAATATAAATTTCCATTTTACCATCTGCATAAGAAAATGATTCCAATACCTAAAATGAAATTTTAAATGTAATCATTCAATCCTTTGTTATCTCAATAATGCTCAGCACGGACTCTTTACCCATTGCTGGATCACTGGTTCATTGAATTTAATATTATTTACAAATCAATAAACATCATTTACTTATTTTCCACCCTTGCACATTGGATTTTGTACAGTACCTCCTCCATTTTTGTATGCCAGATAAGGGAATCGCCAGACATTGCCCAGACCCACAGCATAGCCGATCATTGAGAGTAAGTACTCAGTCTTCGAAGACCAGTTGCCTCGTTCCAAATTCTCATCGCCATCGGGGACATTGTCATCAGTGGCTGCCTGGACAAACAAAGGAAATGGCGGAACCTGACGTTAGACTCACATAAGAAGTAGAATCTAAACACAGTATGCAAAAGTAAGCTGCTGTTTATTTTCCCTTATTTCAGCTTTGACCTTAAACACACGAGTAAACCGCTGCAATTCACAACAATCAAATCAACAGCACATGTGAGTTTACTGCCACATTTTGATAAAATACTTACAGTGTTCTCCGGAATAGGTGTTTGGATAGTGTTTTGCGAGAAGCCAGGTAAAGTTAATTCCTCCTTGCCCATTGTTGGGACTGTGAATGTTCCACTTGCTGAGAGATTGGATTAAAAACACCAGCACACCTTTATCAAAAATTGTTTTTGTTTCCCTGATCCTGGACTCTGTTCCCTCCGCCTCAGTAAAAACTCTTCGACAGTCATAAACCCAATCTCTTTTATGCAGTTTAAAAGGGGTGTAGCTCTATTTACTCAGGTCATGATGACATCCAAGCTCCCAGAGTATTTCTAACATTAGTAGTTTGATCTGCCAGACCAACATTCTTTCATTGTTGGTCATTTGCATTTGTTTCAGAACACTTTGTGGTAAAGTGAATTATTCTGTGTAAGGTGGGATGAAATTTGTAGCTAATTGGACACCAACATGTGATAATTATCTGGAATATTAATGTACAAGGTATCAAATGTATCTACATCAGTTTAGAATACAGTGAAAACTGAACTCTGAATGTTCTTGCTTAAAAGTGGGATAATTCTTTATAATGGCCGAAACTTAAATGCTCCTGAGCTCATTTTACAGTTTTGAATTACAGTTTGAGTATTTGGCTTTCTTCCAGGTATTCTGAAAACACTTAATTTACCTCCAAGAGGTATAAAATCCAACATTTACTGATTCCAGTTCAACTGCAGCTGTTATGATTATGGTGTTTTCAAAGTATATATGATGTGTATATTAACAATAGAGATTTTAGAGATAATTGTCCTAAAACTGCATCCAAAAATGCTATTTGTAAGGTTTACAGATGATAAGCTAGTAATAAGGAATTTCTTAAGATGTGCAGAGATTAACCATAAACCTATTTATGGTTAAGGAAAAATCATGGACAGGGGGCTATCAAAAGTATTTACAATCAGGCTGACCACAAGCTTATTTGCTTAATGAAAAGTTTGAACTACATAACAGATCTGAAAGAAATTTTATGTTTTTCTTTACTGTTTAAATTACATATTTAAATCTCAAAAACACATTTATAGAATCATAATGAGATTAATAGTTAGTCCTGTAAAAGTACGTATAAATGTACCATCTTTCATCAATATTCTAGTGTTTGTAAACTTGTAAAAACCTGTAATTTCAGAAAGTTAGAATTTCCCTGATTCCAGAAAGAAATTCTTCATCATGTGATAGTTTAAAAAAAAAATTATATCATTAATATAGTAATTTTAGTATAGCGATACAGCACGGAAACAGACCTTTGGCCCAACAAATCTGCACCGATTAGCAATTCCCTGACATTAACACTATCCTACATATACCAGGGACAATTTACAATTTTACCAAAGCCAATTAACCTCCAAGCTTTGGAGTGTGGAAGAAAACACCCGGAGGAAAACCAACGGAGATCACAGGGAGAACGTACAAGCTCGGCACAGACAGCACCCACAGTCAGGATCAAACCCAGATTTCTGGTGCTGTAAGGCAGCAACAGTTTAGAGATACAGCACGGAAACAGGCCCTTCGGCCCGCGCCGACCAGCGATCTCCACACATTACCACTATCCTACACCCACTAGGGACAATATTTACATTTACCAAACCAATTAACCTACAAACTGTATGTCTTTGGAATGTGGGAGGAAACCGAAGATCTTGGAGAAAACCCACGCAGGTCACGGGGAGAACGTACACACTCCGTACAGACAGCCCTAGTCGGGATCGAACCCGGGTTTCCGGCGCTGCATTTGCTGTAAGTCAGCCACTCTACCGCTGCACCACCCTGACTGCCATTGTATTGGTAGCCCAGTAATTGGACGATGTAGCTCATTATTCTTCATGTCACATATTTTGTCGTATTTCATTTATTGCAACTGTAGTATTTAAGGGCCATCCACTGAACTTACATCTGCAGTCTACACGGAACACTCTGGATACTTAATTTTGGATTTAGTGTTATGTAATGAACCGTATTTGATAAGGGAGCTCAAGGTAAAGGAACTATTAGGAGGTAGCGACCACAAATTGATAAATTTTAATCTGCAATTGGAGAGGGAGAAGGTAATATGGGATGTGTCGGTATTGCAGCTGGGCTAAGGGGACTACAGAGGAGTGAGGGAGCAGTTGGCCAACGTTGACTGGAAAGGGACTGGCAGGGATGAAGATGGAACAGCAATGGCAGGAATTTCTGAGTATAATCTGAAAGATGCAGGGTCTTTTCATTCCAAAGAGGAAGCAAGATTCTAGAGGGAGAAACAGGTGACTGTGGCTGAAAAGGGATGTCAAGGACAGTATAAAAATAAAAGAGAAGGCGTATAACAGAGCGATGATTTGTGGGAAGCCAGAAAGCATTTAATGAACAACAGAGGGTAACTAAAAAGGCAATATGGAGAGAAAAGAAGAAATACGAAGGTAATATAAAAGAGGATAGCAAGAGTTTCTTCTGTTTTATAAAGAGCAAGAAAGGGACAAGATTGGACTTCGGACCGCTGGAGAATGATGCAGGAGAAATGATAATGGGGAATAAAGAAACGGCCAGAGGAGTTGAATAACATTTTTTGCATCGTCTTCACAGTGGAAGACACCAGCAACGTGCCTGAAATTCAAAAGAGTCAGGGCGTAGCGGTTAGTGGAGTGGCTATTACTAGGGAGAAGGTGCTTGGGAAGCTGAAAAGGCTGAAGGTGGATAAGTCACCTGGGCCGGATGGACTGCACCCTAGGGTTCTGAAAGAGGTGGCTTTAGGGATTGTGGAGACATTGAAAGTGATATTTCAGCAATCACTGGAGTCAGGAATGGTCCCAGATGATTGGTACATTGCCAATACTACCCCGTTGCACAAAAAGGGAGCAAAGCAGAATAGTGGGAACTACAGGCCGGTTAGTCTGACTTTGATGGTTGGTAAGATTTTAGAGTCCATTATAAAGGATGAGGTTACGGAGAGTACTGAGAGGTTCATGATAAAATAGGCCAAAGTCAGCATGGCTTTGTGAAGGAGAGGTCTTGCTCGACAAATTTGCTGGAATTCTTTGAAGAAGTAAATAGCAGGACTTACAAAGGAGAGTCAGTAGATGTTGTTTAATTAAATTTTCCAAAAGCCTTTGATAAGGTGCCACACATTAGGCTGCTTAGGAAGAAGAGAGCCTACGGTATCAAAGGGCAGATACTAGCATGTTTGCTGGTTGGCAGAAGATAAAGAGTGGCAATAAAGGGGGATTTTTCTGGTTGGCTGCCAGTGACTGGTGTAGTTCCGCAATTGTTAGTGCTGAGGCTGCAATATATTATATCACATCGTATATGAATGATTTGGACGAGGGGATTGAAGGCTTTGTGGCCAGGTTTGTGGATGATACAAAAATAGGTGGAGGGGCAGGTAGTGTAGAGAAAGCAGGGACTCTGTAGAAGGACTTGGACAGGTTGGTTGTGTGGGCAGAGAAGTGTCAGATGGAATATAGTGTAGCAAAGTGTGAAGTCATTCATTTTAGTATTAGGAATAAAGGCATAAACTATTTTCTAAAGGGGATGAGGCTCCAGAAATCGTAGGTGCAAAGGAACTTGGGAGTGCTGGTGCAGGATTCCCAAAAAGTTAAGCTGCAAGTCGAACGGTAGTAAAGAAAGCAAACTCAATGCTAGCATTTATTTCAAGAGGACTTGTAAACAAAAACAGGGATGTAATGTTGAGGCTCTATATGGCTGAGGCTCTATTTGTGCACCGGTAGATGCTTTTGATGATGCGGAGGAGGGCGATGCCTGTGATGGAAACCTACTCTTTGCAGCCTCGTCTGTTCTTGTACATTGGAGATGCTGTACTTGGCCTTGACAGGTTTCAGCAACTTTTATCTTTCTTTAGTCGCTGACGATCTATGCCTCTCAGAATTTTATAAACTTCTAACAGGTCTTCCCTCAGCCTCTGGCGCCCCAAGGAAAACAATCCAAGTTTCTTCAATTCTCCTTAAAACAAATATACTCAAATCTAGACAACATCCTAGTGAAGCGCGTTTGCACCCTCTTTAAAGCCTCCACATCCATCCTGTAATATGTCAACCCATGTGGTCTAACTTAAGATTCATCCAGCTGTAAAATGAATTCCTGACTTTTATACTCATTTATTCAACATGCAAAGGCAAATATACTGTATGCGTTCATTACTACCCTATATACTTGTATTGTCTCTTTAGATCATTTACCTTGTCATGGTGAAGAGGCCAGAATCTTTCGCCGATCCTGATACGTCAGTCAATGTCGCTGGCAGTCGCAGAAAACAATCGCCAAGTGGGACAGACCCTTGAGAATGATCCAACCTACAAGACCGCAACAGCGGACCAGGCGGACAAAGTTATCTTGAACTCAACGGATGTGAAGGTGTAGGAAGGCTGCAACAGACCTATCACCTCCAATCGTCTTGGCTCCCTAGCCATTGGAATTAGTTGATTGATTTGTGAAGGACCGTGTGCTTCTTGCACGGCAACATCAAGTAGAGATTAAACAAACACACGCATAGGCGTCTTTGTTCTGTGAGCAGCACAAAATTTCTCAAGACTTTCTGTGATCGGGGAAGGGCGGCGGGAGCCTAGTTTGCTTCGCCTCGTCCTGTCTGGAAAGCGTCCAGAGGGATCACCATCATGTGGTCGAAAACCATCAAGAAGCGAAACTATGGAACCTGGAACTTGGAATATACAAACTTTGATGGACAACCCAAACTCAGACGGTCCAGAGAGAAGAACCGCCCTTGTTGCTTGGGAACTCCAAAAAATCACTTTTGACATTGTTGCTCTGAGTGAGACCAGCAGAGCTGGAGAAGGGCAACTAAGCGATGAACAAGGCCAATACATTTTTCTGGACAGGTCTTGATCCTGAACAACCGAGGATCCATGGAGTGGGATTTGCCATCTGAAACAGCCTATTTCAAAAACTGACAGAGCAACCACTGGGAATCAACGAATGTCTTATGACTCAACGAATCCAGCTCGACAAGCACCAATACACCAGCAGTGGTGATTCCAACGCTCCTGTATGCATCATAAACCTGGACAACATACCAACGCTATCTGAAAAAATTTGAGAAGTTCCATCAACGATGTCTTCGAAGCAGCTTAAATATCAGCTGGGAAGACAGAAGAACCAACATCAGCATGCTGAATAAAGCAAAAACATCTAAGATTGAAGCCTTCGTCATCAAGAACCAAATAAGATCGGTCAGTGATGTTGTTCGGATGGAAGATGAGCATCTACAAAAGCAAACCTTCTACTCCCAGCTCAAAGAAGGCAAACGTAAAAGAGGCGGACCAAAGAAGATTCAAAGACGCCTTAAGAGCCAGCATGAAGAAATGTGAAATCGACCAACAATTGGGAAACCAATGCCAAGGACAAGAAACTGGCGAACCATCATCCAAGAAGGAACAGTGACCTTCGAGGCCAACAGATGTATAGAATTAGAAGAAAAGAGAAGAAAACGGAAAGAGAGGCAGCCCGATCTGCCATCTGGAATTACCTATGCCGAATACCGAAGAACTTTCAAAGCCAGGATTGGACTCAAAAGCCACCTGAGAGTCCATAAAAACAAGGGGATGTAGACCATCATCCTTGACATCGAGTGATAGCCACAGGTTGTGTTTCCACTTTGAGGGATACATATAGATACATAGACAATAGGTGCAGGAGTAGGCCATTCGGCCCTTTGAGCCAGCACCGCCATTCAATGTGATCATGCATAATCAGTACCCTGCTCCTGCCTTCTTCCCATACCCCTTTATTCCGCTAGCCCTAAGAGCTCTATCTAACTTTATTTTGAATGCATACAGTGAATCCGCTTCCACTGCCTTCTGAGGCAGAGAATTCCACAAATTTACAACCCTCTGGGTGAAAAAGTTTTTCCGCATCTCAGTTCTAAATGGCTTACCCCTTATTCTAAAACTGTGGCCCCTGGTTCTGGACTACCCCAACATCCGGAACATGTTTCCTGCATTTAGCGTGTCCAATGCCTTAATAATTTTATGTGTTTCTATAAGATCCCCTCTCATTCTAAATGCCAGTGAATACAAGCCCAGTTGCTCCATTCGTTCAACATATGACAGTCCCGCCATCCCGGGAATTAACCTGGTTATCCTACGCTGCACTCCCTCAATAGCAAGAATGTCCTTCCTCCAATTGGTACTGCACACAATACTCCAGGTGTGGTCTCACCAGGGTCCTGTACAATTGCAATAGGACCTCTTTGCTCCTATACTCAACTCCTCTCGTTATGAAGGCCAACATGCCATTAGCTTTCTTCACTGCCTGTTGTACCTGCATGCTTACTTTCAGTAGGTACACAAAAAAGCTGGAGAAACTCAGTGGGTGTAGCAGCATCTATGGAGCGAAGGATACTGCACCCGTTGAGTATCTCCAGCTTTTTTGTGTAGCCTATTTCCTACGCTCCATAGATGCTGCTGCACCCGCTGAGTTTCTCCAGCTTTTTTGTGTACCTTTGATTTTCCAGCATCTGCAGTTCCTTCTTGAACTGCTTACTTTCAGTGACTGATGTACTAGGACACCCAGGTCTCGTTGGACTTCTCCTCTTTTGAAACATAGAAACATAGAAATTAGGTGCAGGAGTAGACCATTCGGCCCTTCGAGCCTGCACCGCCATTCAATATGATCATGCCTGATCATCCAACTCAGTATCCCGTACCTGCCTTCTCTCCATACCCTCTGATCCCCTTGGACCTGACACCATTCAGATAATAATTTATCTTCCCACTCCTGCCACCAAAGTGGGTAACCTCACATTTATCCACATTATACTGCATCTGCCATGCACCTGCCCACTCACCAAACCTGTCCAAGTCACCCTGCAGCCTCATAGCATCCTCTTCACAGTTCACACTGCCACCCGGTTTTTTTTCTTCTGCAAATTTGCTAATGTTACTTTTAATTCCTTCATCTAAATTATTAATGTATATTGTAAATCTTGCACTGCAAGATCCTTTAGTACATCAACGTTCATAAGGGCCCTACCATCTACTGTCTCTAATAGCCCTGTCATTTACCTTCCCATTACATAGCAATGTTACAAAATTTTGAGATTTAAAAAATCAAGTCTGTAATTTATCCCATCAGATAAAGCATAAAAAGAAGTTTAATTTGACACCTAATTCACTTTCATATCTTCAGTATTAAAAAAGTTATGGCCATTTTCATACTCGGAAATTAGCATCTTGTTCCCTATTGCTTTTCCATTCTTAACACAAAAGCTGTGATCGAGGACAGACAAAAGCCCATAACTTTCTTAATAATTAAGCGAACTGAAAGAAATTTTCAGTTATTATAGATTGAAGCATTCTGAAACAAATATGAAACAATCTTACTTAGATGACTTGAAATTAAAGCATATAATTAGTTAGTTACCTAATTGTAGCTAATTACCAAATTTAATTACTATATCTAAACATCTATCAATTTCTTAAGAATAGATTAACATTTTTAAATAGCCTAAGTGTCCAAATAACATTCACACAAGAATTCACAATACAACATAATTTTTAAATCTCATTGTCATGGATTTATAGGCCAAATGGAAGGAATTTAGTGTTTAATACCTGTAAATTAATGGCCATTTAAATCATCTTGCAAGTGGGTTTTTCTGGAACGCGATCATTTGGAACATTGCGGTTTGCGGTGAATTTAAACCTGTATCGGCAGCAAAAATACTGCCGGTTCGTATGGGGGAAAAAATCACCGTTTCGCAACTTAAAATGTGAATTAAAGGCATCTTAAGGAGCACTTTTATACATAAAATAAATGGCTTTCATTTACCTGTCCCATACCTGAAATCCGTCCCCGTTGTCGGCGTTCACGGCTTTAGAAACTGATTTTAAAATTACTCCAGTGCTGAACTTGTCGGGCGATTATAAAAAAAAAACACTGAAACGCCCGTCGGAACAATTCTTCAGCAAAAGCTTGCACTCCAACGAAATATAATCCAGGACAAGGTAGGAAAAAAAACGCGATTTAACCCCGCCCCTCCCTCAAAGGCGCCAAAATCGCACACACGGCCAGTGGCAGAATTGCAGCGCCGCTGAAGGTAAGTATTGTATTGAATCGAATTGAATCCTTTATTTGTCATTCAGACCTTTCGGTCTGAACGAAATGCTGTTGCCTGCAGCCATACATGTAATAATAACAAAACACAATAAACACAAATTAACATCCACCACAGTGAGTTCACCAAACACCTCCTCACTGTGATGGAGGCAAAAGTCTTAGAGTTACTGTCTCTTCCCTCCTCTTCTCCCTCTGCGCCGAGGCGATACCCCACCGGGCGATGGTAAGTCAGTCCCGCGGCTCAACCGAGCTCCGCGAACGGGCCGGTTCAAGCTCCGCGGCCCGGGGGATGGTCGAAGATGCCCGCAGCTGTTGTGTCCTCCATTGGCCCGCGGCCGAGCCCCGGATCCAGGTCGCCGCCGCCAGAACGCCACCTCAGCCGCCGTCTCCGCTCCGCACCGGGCTGCCCACAAGGCAGCGTCTCAGCCCCGCACCGGGCTGCCCCCACGAGAGCACCTTCCAGCCGGTAGCCGGTCCGCCCGCACGGCAGCGTCTCAGCCCCGCACCGGGCTGCTCACACGGGAGCACCTTCCAGCCGGTAGCCTTGCCGGCCGCACGGGAGTGTCCCAGCTCCGCACCGTCCGCCCTCACCGGAGCGCCGAGTCGTGCCGCTACCCGGACGTCGCCACAGCTCGAAGACGGCCAGCCTCGCGTTGGTGAGTCCTGGCTGGCTCTACCTCCGGACCCTCGAGGTCGGTCGCAGGTTGGAGGCCGCCAGCTCCGCCATTAGGCCTCAGCGCAGACGGGGGAAGAGAAGGGGGATACGACAAAAAGTCGCATTCCCCCGAAGGGAGAGACAGAAAGCTCTGTTTCACCCTCCCCCCACACACATAACACCACCTAATAACCAAAAAAATTACTAAACTAGACAACTAGACAAAAAAAACCAACATAAAAAGTAAAAACAGACAGACTGCAGGCGAGCCGCAGCTGTATCACAGCGCCGCCACTTCCGGTAGCATACCTACATTACATTTGACAGTTTATTCCTGCGTTGCCTGCTTTGTTTTTAGATGCTACATCAGCCTGGGGGCTGGCTGGAGTGGAATTATGAATTTTCACTCCTACCCTGGCTTCTGAGTGGATTCATCTAGGTCTAGTTACTATAATTGCTGTAACACTACCAGCAGGCTAATGAAGAATTTCAAGGATCTCAAGATGCAATTGTTACATAAGTACCATTCCAGGAATGCAATTTAATAGTCAGCAATGAAGGCTTAATATTCTATCATTACCTGCTGTCCCTGGCACAGTCAGACCATTTGGAGGGCTCAGCCTTTGTCCTAAAAGACCATGAGTAGAGGGGAGGAGGAGGAGCAAGAACATGAACAAAGAGAGGCAGAGGACGAGTTCTTGGAGTGGTGTAGTTGCCAGTCTGCACCACAGAGTTGATGAAGGAAATTACTTTCTGGAAAAGCTCTCAAAGTAATCAGATTTCGTGGAGATTCTCATGAAGAACTCGTTCCCGACAATCCATGCTCAAGGTGGGAACTTACAAGTGTGGAAATATGGGTACATATCCACTAGACCTATCTTTCATATTCAATTGCAAAATTTCTATTGCAAGAGTTCCCAACTATCTTTTTACTGCTGTGGACATTGCCACAGTGCTCCTGAAAGCAAATCCCATCCAGCATGAGTGTGCAACTCATGCAAAGTTAACTATGACTGCTGGGAACTTCTTGCTGAGGAGATGTATAAACATCTTCCTAAATTATTTTCTGCTTCAAGCAATTAGTC
Source organism: Amblyraja radiata (assembly GCF_010909765.2). Taxonomy (NCBI): domain Eukaryota; kingdom Metazoa; phylum Chordata; class Chondrichthyes; order Rajiformes; family Rajidae; genus Amblyraja; species Amblyraja radiata. The sequence goes on from NC_045967.1 coordinate 56,571,822, forward strand.
TCTTTTTAGTCAATGAGATGATAACCAGATATTGCTTCACATTTAACAATTATGTGCTGATTTTTCAGTATGCACAAAACAATACCTATTCCTATTTATTAAGGATCCCCACAGATCAGTATGGTTATGGAATGTCTAGCCATCTTGCCTAAGAAAGTTAAACTCAGCCATATCTCAGCAGACGTTGCAGCCGGGTAGTCAGGCTATTTGAACAGATCTTGGGATTTAGATATGAATCTGGAAGAATTTGTAATTTGGGGGAGCAGCAAACCAATAGAAATTGTGCTGAAGATGTAGTACAGATGACTAATAAAAGTACTGTATTAGAAAGTAAGAGCAATGTGAATAATGTTTTCAGCAGTGCTTGGATATAATTAATGATTGGCACATGAAAATGGCAAAAAGCATTTCACTTCACTACACTTGGGTGTATGTGAATGTGACTAATAATTTAATACCTTTAATACCTTTAATACCTTTAATCTTACAATTATAGGTCTCTGAACGTTTGATGCATTCAGCATTATTCTTCCTTATTAAGATGCAGGAAACCATTCGGTCCACCAGTTTTATGCTGGATCCTACAAACCAAATTTCATCAGTTGATTTATTTTTATTTATTTTTCCGTAGACCTCCAATGTGTATTTGGGATGCCCACACGGCCATGGGAGAATGTGCAAAGTCCACACAGACAGCACTTGAGAACAAACATAGACATAGAAAATATGTGCAGGAGGAGGCCATTCCGCCCTTCGAGCCAGCACCGCCATTCATTGTGATCATGGCTGATCGTCCCCAATCAATAACCCGTGCCTGCCTTCTCCCCATATCCCTTGACTCCACTAGCCCCTAGAGCTCGATCTAACTATCTCTTAAATCCATCCAGTGGATTGAGTAAGAGTCCTTAAAGTTATGGGGCAACAGCACTAACACTCTATCATCCACAACATGTTAATAGTTTGAAGATGAGACCAGTGGGAAAGGCCTCTTTTAATTGGTCATTGCATGCTCGATTCATTGCTGCTTTCTGCCAGCTTCCCTCCACATTTGCCCTGTATGTTATCCCACTTCACTTTAGTTTTAGTTTAGAGATACAGGCTCTTCAATCTACTGAGTCCATGCCGACCAGCCAGCAATCACCCATACACTAGTTCTATCTTGTACACTAGTGATAATTTACAAACGTCAATTAAGCTGCAAACTTGCACGTCTTTGGAATGTGAGAGGAAACCGGAGCACCCAGAGAAAACTCACATGGTCACAGGGAGAATGTGCGAACTCCACACAGGCAGCAGCAGTAGTGAGGATCGAACGTGAGTGTCTGACACTGGAAGGCGGCAACTGTACTGCTGCACCACTGTGCCGCCCTGGGGTAAAACTCCCCCAGCCTTTTCTCTTGGTCATTTGTGCAGAGATATGACACAACACAAATGAATCAGCACAATGCACTTTCAAGCGTATCGTGGCTTGTCCAATGTATTTTAAGGGCTGAAGATGTACAATGATGTGGCAGCAGAAAGCAGATAATGTAAATTCAGGAAATAATTGGTAGTGGGGAGGGGGGGGGGGGGGGGGGGCAGACCTGTCCAGGTGGCCATTTAAAGAATTATTGGGCACTGAAAATGCACCCAAACATTTGTTTCATGATTATGATCCAAATATATATCTAAGCTGTTCCACCAAGTGGACAGGATTAGGAGTGATGCACTTTCCAAGTATATGTTTTTCGTTCTTCATAGGGGGGGGTATAACCATTTCTTAACCATGCTTGTGAAATATCTATCAAAAGGTTATAGTGCCAATTGGAATGCAAAACAATCTAAATTCCATGAATTATTTTGTAACATTTTTAAACACTGATTGCTAATGAATCATGCATACTCAAAATAGATAAAGTCAACAAGAGAGCAACGGACAAATTACAGTTGACTTTGAATATCATGGGTCATTCCAAATCAACAAATACTAAAATGATCAGCACACATCATGGAACTAAACACTTGCACTTACGTTTATGGTGACAACCTCACTCCGGAGAAACTCAGAAGTGGGAATTCCACCGTGTAACCTTCAACTTGAGTTGAATCTAAATGAATGACTAGTAACATTGAAAATATGCAAGGTTGAACTTTGGACCTGCAAACATTCCAACTACAGGACATGGATCTAATAGGCAGGATGAACTTTGAAAAGGCATGCTGTAAACTTGGAAACTATAAGTATGAAGGTAGACGCAAAATGCTGGAGTAACTCAGTGGTACAGGCAGCATCTCTGGATAGAAGGAATGGGTCGAGACCCTTCTTCAGACTGAGAGTCTGGGGAGAGGGAGACAAAGAGATATGGAAGGGTAAGGTGTGAAAATGAGACATCAAATGGGACAAGGAAAATGTAGAATAGATAGTTAGCTGGGGAAGGTGACAACGAAGTAGGTAAAGATAAAATTTAATCAGGAAGACAGTCAGACTGGTCAGAGAACTAAGATGGGGGAGGGTTGGAGAGAGAAGGAAAACAAGGGTTAATTGAAGTTAGAGAAGTCAATATGCATACCGCTTGATTGTAAGCTGCCCTAGCGAAATATGAGGTGTTGTCCTCCTATTTGCAGTGGAGGAGGCCCAGGATAGGAAGGTCAGTATGGTTCTGTCCTGGGCCTCCTCCGCTGTCAGAGTGAGGCCCAGTGCAAATTCTGACTTATCATTACCATGTCCTCCGACAACAGTGGTGTAATCGACAAATTTAAAGATGGTTGGAATTGTGTCTGGCTACATAATTATGGGTTTAAGAGTGAGCACAGCAGAAGAGCAGACATCCTTGAGGTGGCCTTGTGCTGATGGTTATCAAGGAAGAAAGAGGTGTTGCTGCCAATTTGTACCTATTGTCTTCTGTTGACGAGGAAGTCGAAGATTCAGTCACAAAGGGATGAGCAGAGACCCAAGTTTGAAGGGGATGATGGTATTGAAAGTCGAGCTGCAGTCTATGAACAACAGCCTGGCATATGTGTTTTTATTGTGCAAGTGGTTCAATGAGCTAGCGAGCTCGCATTCCCCGTTGATTTATTGTGACAGTACGCAAATTGTAGTTGGTCCAGGTTCTTGCTAAGGTAAGAGTTGATATGCGCCATAGCCAACCTCACGAAGCACTTCATCACCATGGCCGTTAGTGCCACCAGTTGCTAGTCATTGAGGCATGTCACCTTACTCTTCTTGGGCACCAGTATTCTTGATGCCCTTTTAAAGCAGGTGGGAAACTCGAACCTCAGTAATGAAACCTTGTACAACTATAAATTAACATCCCAACTTCTATACTCAATGGACAATATTCCAAAAACCGTCTTGACCACCCTATCTACCTTTGATGCCACTTTCAGGGAATTATTTACCTGTACTCCTAGATTGGAGATACAAATAACTGCCTTTGTTGGGTGAGAATCCAGGGAAGAGAGGGGGAGGGGAAAAAAAGAGTTTTGTCAGTAAATCTTCAATTCTCTTTGACAGCAATTGACTAATGCACAATAACTTTGCACTATATGGTAGAAGGCTAAGGACTGACTCAGCAGGTCTTTAAAACGAGGAAAGGCTTTGATAGAGTCATCATCATCATCATCATCATCATCATCGGCGGTCACTCGAAACGAGTATGATTGTCCTCTCCTCTCCATGTGAGTCTGCGGATGTCTGTAGAGGTTGATCTGCAATCCCCACACCTTGGCGCAACGTGGGCAGTGGAGACTGGCGGTGGTTGGAAGTTGTCGAGGCCCCTCCTCTCTCCTTACGGTGCTGTCGCTTTGTCTGCGACACGGCGTAGTTCCATTTCATGACGTGCAGCTCCTTCCTGCGCGGATTTCCTCCAGGAGTGCCTGTCCAGTGCAATGTGCTCCCAGTTGCTCGATGTGATGTGGAATTGAGGTGGAGGGGAGGGGAGGGGGAGAGGGAGATGGAGAGAAAAGGAGAGAGAGAGAGAAGGGGAGAGAGAGAGAGAAGGGGGAGAGAGAGAGAGAAGGGGGAGAGAGAGAGAGAAGGGGGAGAGAGAGAGAGAAGGGTGAGAGAGAGAGAAGGAGGGGGAGAGAGAGAGAGAAGGGGGGGGGGGGAGAGAGAGAGAGAAGGGGGAGAGAGAGAGAGAAGGGAGAGAGAGAGAAGGGGAGAGAGAGAGAGAAGGGGTGGGGAGAGAGAGAGAGAAGGGAGAGAGAGAGAGAATGGGGAGAGAGAGACGAGAGAGAGAGAGAAGGGGGAGAGAGAGAGAGAGAGAAGGGGAGAGAGAGAGGAGAGGGAGAGAGAGAGAGGAGGGGAGAGAGAGAGAGAAGGGGGGGAGAGAGAGAGAGAAGGGGGGGGGGAGAGAGAGAGAGAGGGGGGGGGAGAGAGAGAGAGAGGGGGAGAGAGAGAGACGGGGGAGAGAGAGAGAGAGAAGGGGGGGAGACAGAGAGAGAAGGGGGAGAGAGAGAAGGGGGAGAGAGAGTAGGGGGAGAGAGAAGGGTGAGAGAGAGAGAAGGGGGAGCGAGAGAGAGAGAAGGGGGAGAGAGAAAGAGAAGGGGGAGAGAGAGAAAGAGAAGGGGGAGAGAGAGAAGGGAGAGAGAGAGAGAGAAGGGGGAGAGAGCGAGAGAGAAGGGAGAGAGAGAGAAGGGGAGAGAGAAGGGGGGGGAGAGAAAAGGGAGAGAGAGAAGGGAGAGAGGAATGATGGCACATTATAACCCGCAGCCGTCCCATTCTGACCGCCGCCGAACTGCACCATTGCACCCATCTTCACGGCGGCCCAGTGATTCAAGGGATCTAACCGGTAACAACACTAAGAGCAGCCCCGGGCCGCCGTGTTCCCCGGCTCGAATCTGAGCTTGAAAAATCTCGTGATGGGTTGATGTGTCCCGCGGGCCATATTTTGGAGACTCCTGCCTTACAAGAACAACAACAAAAATATACAGAAGTACAAAAATTGATGACTTTATTATTGTGATAAGTATAGATCTATTAAAAAAAATCTAATAACTTTCTAATGTACCGACAAAGTCTACCTTCCCAATGACCGTTTTTTCACCAAGATCTATGATCTTTGGTCAACGCCGCCAGCGGTGGAACCCAGTGCTGCGCCGCCGCTGCTGACGTGGAGGGAGAACAAGGCAGCGTCAATTACGTGGGCTGAGCCTATGTAATTGACGCTCGTACTTCCTCCACTGGGCTCAAGATACGCCCCCCTTGTGAGGCAGATGTGATCGCTGCCTCCCATTGTGCTTTTTCATTACAGTTTTAAGTGAGACCAGCGAGCACAAATTTAATATATTTATATGTGAAATAAGTTACCTGGACTATGGAAGGTGAGGACATGTAATGAAGGGGTTTACAAACATTACATTGGTGACATACATAGAGATAGTAACAGGCACACGCTTATTGCCCGCGCTCCATGCAGTTTCTGAGGGGTTGCGCAACCAGAGGGGAGGTTCAGCTCATCGCTGCCTCACCTCTCCCTGTATTTGCAGCGGAACTGCGCAAATTTGGCTATAAAAGAGGATTAGATTTATATCGAAATGACATTTATAACACAGATCAGTGGTAAAATCTTTATATTTATTTTATTTTATTATTATTTTTCTTTACTTTTCTTAACAGCTATTTTCATTGGGAGTATGACAGGTGAGGCTCTGCCTCCCCTGACCGCACGTCCCTGTTGTTCATGGCATTTTTCCTGGAGTTGGTGTGCCGTGAATATCATGTCTGTTGTACCTCTGGATGGGCAGAAGCCACTGTGATTCTGGGAGTATCTCCCCAGACGGTGGTAGAAGTCGGTTTGCGGGGACACGAGCAAGGACTTTGCCTGTTGTTGACAGGTGCGAGATGCCCCTGTAGTTTCCACATTCAGCCTTGGCCCCTTTCTTAAAAATGGTCACTATTAGAGCATCTGAGGGAAGTTCTTCTTTTTCCCAGACCTTGAGGAGTAGGGTGTGGATGTGGTACAGGAGCTCCGATCCATCTTCCTTTAAGATCCCAGGTGGGATCCCAACTGGACTGGTGGCGTTGAAGTCACTGCTGGGTGGCAGTTTCCTCTAGGCTTTCAAGGTTCAGCCTTGGCCGGATCTGCTTCGTTTGAATCCTCCTCTTCCTCTTGATTTTGATGGACATCATGGAGCGGATAAGGTGGTGATGTGTCCAGCAGTCATCTGCATCGATCATGGCCCGTATGATGTTCACATCACGGCAGTCCCTGGCTTGCACAATGATGTGGTCAATGAGATGCCACTGTTTGGAGCGTGGGTGTCAAGCGCCAAGATGCCTTAAGTGGTGAAAGAGGCCGTTAGTGATGATGAGGTCATGCTGAGCACATTTGCTGAGAAGCAGAGCTCCATTGGAGTTGATGTTCCCGATGCCTTCCTTTCCTATAGTACCCTTCCAGAGGTGTTGGCCCCGACCGACCCTGGCGTTGAAGTCTCCTAGGAGAATAATCTTATCATCTCTGGGGATTTTAGACAGTGTCCCGTCCAAGCAGGTGTAGGTCTCGTTTGCTTCCTCTTCTGTGTCTAAGGTAGGGGCATAGGCACTCACAACTGTTGCCATCAGGTTGTTGGCAAGCACCAGACGGATGGCCATAGATGCTCACTGATTCCCACAGGAAGTTCAGAGAGGTGGCTGATGAGCTGGTTCCAGCTGGCAAATCCAACACCATGGATCCTGGGCTCATCAGCAGCTTTTCCTTTCCAGAAGAAAGTGTAGCCACCGTTCTCCTCCTTCAGTTGTCCTTCATCTGCCCACCGGGTTTCAGAAAGGTCAGCTTGTTTATCCGGCATCTTCGCAGTTCTCTTGCGATGATCGCGGTTCTCCTCTGTTACTCGTTGCACTATCATTCCATGCTTCAAAGTTCATATTCATATTTCTATGTTTCTGACCGCATGTGGTGATACCTCTGGATGTGGTAATCCAGTCGGTAAGTTTGAGGCAGGCTATTTTAAGGGCACCTTTTCCAGCCCTTTCCCCAAGTGACAGTGGATCCTAAAGAGGACTGCTCAATCATGGGTGCAGCTGCCGAAGGGCTCTTCTGCCTCGTTCCAGGAGTCTAGCAACTGAATCTAGCACCCACCACCTGATGTGCCAGCTCATGACTAGAGGCTTCCAGATCTCACAATCCTGCCTTTGTCTCCCCTTGCTGATGGCTATAGGACTTAATCCAGGGTGTTATTTCCTATATGGAGGACGCCTGTGCGTGACTTTGTTTAACGTAGGGAGACTGGTGCACAGACAGCCACCCCACGGTCCTTGATAGATCTGGGTCAGGATCCAGTGGCGTGGAGTCCAAGACGACCGGAGACCCTTTTCTGCTGCAGCCTTCATCCGCCTTCCCAGCCGTTGTGACGCTCCACTGAGGTCAGCCATCGTCCTCTGCCTGTTCCACCATTGACGTCTTGGTTGGATTGCTCTTTGTCAGAGACCTCCCCCTCGACCTTACCGCCATGGGTGGCCCTACCAGGAGCATAGCTCCAGACGGCATCGCTCTCAGGATCTCAGGACCACACAAACTTCTCCACCACGGAGAAGTTTGATAAAGTAGACACAGCAAGAATATACTCACCTGCTGTTTTCCTAACCAGGGAATTTCTCCACTTCACGTATTGATTCAATTCATTATATAAGAAGATAAAAATATATTTAAAAGAAAATGTATTAAAATATTTATTTTAATTTAAACAAAAGTACAAAATGTAAAACAGTTAGGTTTATTTACCTTTCCATACAAAGTATGTCGAACTCCACAGCTCAGTACTTTACTCACTGCATGTAGCACAGTGTGGGGAATCAGATGCCCCTGACACATACACTGCAGCCAACTGGAGTTTCTTATGAACTGGATTTGGGTCAAATGTGTTTCCTCGGGTTTATGGAAAGTGAAAGTTAAGCCGACAAAGAGTGAATTGCAGTGCATTCAGAAAGTATTCAGGCCACATCACTTTTTCCACATTTTGTTACAGCCTAATTTTTAAATGGATTGAATTCATTTTTTTAATCATCAAACTACACACAATACCCCAGAATGAAGAAGCAAAAACAGGTGTTTAGAATTTTTTGCAAAGTAATTAAAGATAAATAATTGAAATATTACATTCACATAAGTATTCAGACCCTTTGCAATGACACTCAAAATTGAGCTTAGGTTCATCCTGTTTCCATTGATTATCCTTGAGATGTTTCTACAACTTGATTGGAGTCCACCAGTGGTAAATTAAATTGATTGGACATGATTTGGAAAGGCACTCACCTGTCTATATAATGTCCCTCAGTTGACAGTGCATGTCAGAGCAAAAACCAAGCCATGAAGATGAAGGAATTGTCTGTAGACCTCCAAGACAGGATTGTGTCGAGACACAGATCTGGGGAAGGGTTTAAAACAATTTCTGCAGCATTGCAGGTCCCGAAGAGCACAATGGCCTCTGTCATTTTTAAATGGAAGAACTTTGGAACCACCAGGACTTTTCATACAGCTGGCAGCCTGACTAAACTGAGCAATTGGGGAGAAGGGCCTTGGTCAGGGAGGTGACCAAGAACCCGATGGTCACTCTGACAGAGCTCCAGAGTTCCTCTGTGGAGATAGGAGAATCTTCCAGAAGGACAACTATATCTGCAGCACTCCATCAATCAGGCCTTTATGGTAGAGTGGCCAGATGGAAACCACTCCTCAGTAAAAGGCACATGACAGCCCGCTTGGAGTTTGCCAAAAGGCACCTAAAGGACTATCAGACCATGAGAAACAAGATTCTCTGGTCTGCTGAAACCAAGATTGAACTCTTTGGCCTGAATGCCAAGCGTCAGGTCTGGAGGAAACCAGGCATAGCTCATCACCTGGCCAATACCATACTTATGCATGGTGGTGGCAGCATCATGCTATGGGGATGTTTTTCGGCGGCAGGAACTGGGAGACTCTTAATCCCCCTTCTCCATTCCCTTACTACCTTCAACAGGAATACTGTTGCAGGCAATGGTTATTCGTTTTCATTGCTGTTTACATAAATTGGTTTTCTTGAACAGGATGTTCAGTTCTACAATTAACAGCACTTTTATAAGTAGTCCATTAGCTGTAGAGCACTTTGGAATGCCCACATAATACAGAATCTGTAGTTAAATGGGTAATTAGAGCCAATGATAGGTGAAGAATCAGGGAATAAAAGGAAAAACATGACACAAGCAAAGATCCGCTATAAGATCAGAGCTGTTGTAGATTTGGAAGCAATAGCAGGAGAAGATAAGCAAGAGAAAACACTGATTGGCTCTAGCCCAAGTGGGAGGAGAGAAGTGAGTCAGAGGGGGGAAAACAGTTGAAAACTGAGGAATTTGGTTTGTAAATTAGGCAATTTATTAGTCAATATAAGCAAGACTGCTCTTAAAGGGCTTTCTCACGGTGCGACCTGAAGCAAGACTTAACAAGAGTTTAACATCGTGGGAACCTCTGCGATAGCAGTACGGCATTCGTGGACCACCGAGGACCTCCGTGGCGCTAACGGCAGGTAGTCGTGTAACTTTGTAAGGTCGGGAGAAAATTCAAACATTTTTGAATTTCTCCAAGAGTGACTTGAGCAGCGTTGCAACATTGTATGAACGCAGATGCCAGTGCGATATCCGTGCGATATCCGTAATGACACTTGCGGGTACCGTGGGAACTCCTGCGAACGGTAAACCCGGAAGCTTGACAGAAGGGACATAAGGTGAGTAAAAAAGGTGGTCTCAATATTGCCAATGGACCATGTGTCCATCGAGGGCGTCCCACTTAATTGTCATTGTTTGAGAATCTTTTTCACAGTAAAAAGACTTGCAGAGATGCCTCTCAGAAAAGCGCAAAGAAAGGGGTCAAAGAAAGTCAGAAAGTTTTTAGCCATGCAGGTAAATGAGGAGGAAACTCAGCAAGAGAGATGGGTGGAGAAGCAAGAGGAGATGCCAGAGATACCACTGCCTGTGGGCTCCTTGGAGCAGGGAGAGGGTGATCAAGGTGGATTTGAGATTGCCTCCCCAGTAGTGAGTATCTATAACAATATATTAGTTTATGTATAGGAGAACAATTTAATGTTATCCATGATTTAAAAACATACAATACTACAGATGTAAAAGTGCTGTTTTTGCAGGGAACAGACAGACTTTTATAAGATAAATTAAAGGAAACTGCAAAAACAGCACTTTTACATCTGTAGCATTGTATGTTTTTAAATCATGAAATTAAGAGTCCAGCAGAGGAGGGCAAAAGGCTTAATTAGGAAAGGGAAAATAGATTATGAAAGAAATCTGGCAGGGAACATAAAAACTGACCGCAAAAGCTTTTATAGATATGTGAAGAGAAAAAGATTAGTTAAAACAAATGTAGGTCCCTTGCAGTCAGAAACAGGTGAATTGATCATAGGGAACAAGGACATGGCAGACCAATTGAATAACTACTTTGGTTCTGTCTTCACTAAGGAAGACATAAATAATCTGCCGGAAATAGCAGGGGACCGGAGGTCAAATGAGATGGAGGAACTGAGTGAAATCCAGGTTAGCCGGGAAGTGGTGTTAGGTAAATTGAATGGATTAAAGGCCGATAAATCCCCAGGGCCAGATAGGCTGCATCCCAGAGTACTTAAGGAAGTAGCCCCAGAAATAGTGGATGCATTAGTGATAATTTTTCAAAACTCTTTAGATTCTGGAGTAGTTCCTGAGGATTGGAGGGTAGCTAATGTAATCCCACTTTTTAAAAAGGGAGGGAGAGAGAAAACGGGGAATTACAGACCAGTTAGTCTAATGTCGGTAGTGGGGAAACTGCTAGAATCAGTTATTAAAGATGGGATAGCAGCACATTTGGAAAGTGGTGAAATCATTGGACAAAGTCAGCATGGATTTATGAAAGGTAAATCATGCCTGACGAATCTTATAGAATTTTTCGAGGATGTAACTAGTAAAGTGGATAAGGGAGAACCAGTGGATGTGTTATAGCTGGACTTTCAGAAGGCTTTCGACAAGGTCCCACATAAGAGAATAATATACAAACTTAAGGCACACAGTATTGGGGGTTCAGTATTGATGTGAATGGAGAACTGGCTGGCAGACAGGAAGCAAAGAGTAGGCGTAAATGGGTCCTTTTCACAATGGCAGGCAGTGACTAGTGGGGTACCGCAAGGCTCAGTGCTGGGACCCCAGCTATTTACGATATATATTAATGATTTGGACGAGGGAATTGAATGCAACATCTCCAAGTTTGCGGATGACACGAAGCTGGGGGGTAGTGTTAGCTGTGTGGAGGATGCTAGGAGGCTGCAAGGTGACTTGGATAGGCTGGGTGAGTGGGCAAATGCATGGCAGATGCAGTATAATGTGGATAAATGTGAGGTTATCCACTTTGGTGGCAAAAACAGGAAAGTAGACTATTATCTGAATGGTGGCCGATTAGGAAAGGGGGAGATGCAACGAGACCTGGGTGTCATGGTACACTAGTCATTAAAGGTAGGCATGCAGGTGCAGCAGGCAGTGAAGAAAGCGAATGGTATGTTAGCATTCATAACAAAAGGATTTGAGTATAGGAGCAGGGAGGTTCTACTGCAGTTGTACAGGGTCTTGGTGAGACCACACCTGGAGTATTGCGTACAGTTTTGGTCTCCTAATCTGAGGAAAGACATTCTTGCCATAGAGGGAGTACAGAGAAGGTTTACCAGACTGATTCCTGGGATGTCAGGACTTTCATATGAAGAAAGACTGGATAGACTCGGTTTGTACTCGCTAGAATTTAGAAGATTGAGGGGGGATCTTATAGAAACTTACAAAATTCTTAAGGGGTTGGACAGGCTAGATGCAGGAAGATTGTTCCCAATGTTGGGGAAGTCCAGAACAAGGGGTCACAGTTTAAGGATAAGGGGGAAATCTTTTAGGACCGAGATGAGGAAAACATTTTTCACACAGAGAGTGGTGAATCTCTGGAATTCTCTCCCGCAGAAGGTAGTTGAGGCCAGTTCATTGGCTATATTTAAGAGGGAGCTAGATGTGGCCCTTGTGGCTAAAGGGATCAGGGGGTATGGAGAGAAGGCAGGTACAGGATACTGAGTTGGATGATCAGCCATGATCATATTGAATGGCGGTGCAGGCTCGAAGGGCCGAATGGCCTACTCCTGCACCTATTTTCTATGTTTCTAAGATCTTTGGTAGTTTCTTGCTAGAAGATTGGCAATAGGTGCAGGAGTAGGCCATTCGGCCCTTCGAGCCAGCACCGCCATTCAATGTGATCATGGCTGATCATCCCCAATCAATACCCCATTCCTGCCTTCTCCCCATATCCCCTGACTCTGCTTGGCAATCATTAACGGGCAGAGTGGATTAGAACAGTAACATGGTAAATTACTGAATCTTGCAGACTGTTGTAGGCTATGGCCACAAGGTGGCAGCATGGACCAGGCTGTGTAAAATGGTTCAATGCTACTTTATTGTAACATGTACTGAGGTACAGTGAAATTCCTTTTTTTGCATGCACTTTAGTAAAAGTATTACTATACGCAAGCACAATGTTACTTAAGTTCAAATGTATGGGTATAGTACCCTGAGACAGTACACAAGAGTCACCATGTTTTGGTTTTCAAGAAGGAACTGAGGACAGAGAGGTCGTATTGGGAATGTTCCCAATCCCAATCCCATTCCCAATCTGACCTCTCTGTCCTGGGTCTCCTCCATTGCCAGAGTGAGCAACACCGGAAATTGGAGGAACAGCACCTCATATTCCGCCTGGGTTGCTTGCGTCCGGATGGCATGAACGTTGAATTCTCCCAATTTTGCTAGCCCTTGCTGTCTCCTCCCCTTCCTTAATCCTCGAGCTGTCTCCTCCCATCACCCCGCCCTCGGGCTCCTCCTCCTCCCTTTTTCCTTCCTTCTCCCCCCCACCCCCTATCAGTCTGAAGAAGGGTTTTGGCCCGAAACGTCGCCTATTTCCTTCGCTCCATAGATGCTGCTGCACCCACTGAGTTTCTCCAGCATTTTTGTGTACCTTCACCATGTTTTGGTGACATTTTTCATGATTCAAGTCCAAGTAGTTATAAATGTTGAGTTCTTAACATGGCTATCAACGAGTCAGCAATCTGGAAAGTAAAATGTAAGATGTAAATGAACTTGAAAATATGTTTAACATTTAAAAGATTATTCTGAGATTACTATTTTCCTGTTCTAATCCATTCTGCCTGTTTATGGTTGCACAAGGCACATCTCCTGGAGAGAAAATACATTTATACCAAGTTTATGAAAAAACTGCAGATGCTGGAAAAATCGAAGGTAGACAAAAATGCTGGAGAAACTCAGCGGTTTTTGAGGGTTCATGGCCACGACCAAGGTGAACAAATTATGTCCATCCTTCAGCTCATCTACAGACAAAATTCTCATCATCCTATTATTACTTCTGAAATTGATTATTATGCAGTGCATTCAGAAAGTATTCAGACCCCTTCACTTTTTCAACATTTTGTTATGTTACAGCCTTATTCTAAAATAGATTAAATTCTTTTTTTTTAAATCATCAATCTACACACAATACCCCATAATAAAAAAAGCAAAAACTGGTGTTGAGAAATTTTTGCTAAGTAAGTAAAAATAAATAACTGAAATATCACACTTACATAAGTATTCAGACCCTTTACTCAGTACTTTGATGAGGCATCTTTGGCAGCGATTACAGCCTCGGGTCTTCTTGGGTATGACGCTACAAGCTTGGCACACCTGTATTTGCGCAATTTCTCCCTTTCTTCTCGACAGATCCTCTCAAGCTCTGTCAGGTTGGATGAGGAGCGTCAATGCACAGCTATTTTCAGGTCCATCCAAAGATGTTCAATTGGGTTCAAGTCCGGGCTCTGGCTGGGCCACTCAAGGACATTCACAGACTTGTCACAAAGCCACTCCTGCATTATCTTGGCTGTGTACTTAGGGTCGTTGTCCTGTTGGAAGGTGAACCTCCGCCCCAGTCTGAGGTCCAGAACGCTCTGGAGCAGGTTTTCATCAAGGATCTCTCTGTAGTTTGCTCCATTCATCGTTCCCCTGATCCTGATTAGTCTCCCAGTTCCTGCCGCTGAAAAACATCCCCACAGCATGATGCGGCCACCATCATGCTTCACCTTAGGTATGGTATTGGCCAGGTGATGAGCGGTGCCTGGTTTCTTTCAGACATGAAACTTAGCATTCAGGCGAAAGAGTTCAATCTTGGTTTCATCAGACCAGAGAATCTTGTTTCTCATGGTCTCATAGTCCTTTAGGTGCCTTTTGGCAAACTACAAGCTGGCTGTCATGTGCCTTTTACTGAGGAGTGGCTTCCGTCTGGCCACTCTACCATAAAGGCCTGATTGATGGAGTGCTGCAGATATACTTGTCCTTCTGGAAGGCTCTTCCTTCGCCATAGAGGAACTCTGGAGCTTTGTCAGTGTGACCATCGGGTTCTTGGTCACCACCCTGACCAAGGCCCTTCTCACCCGATTGCTCAGTTTGGCCGGGCAGCCAGCTGTGGTTCCAAAGTTCTTCCATTTAAGAATGACGGAGGCCACTGTGCTCTTCGGGACCTGCAATGCTGCAGAAATTGTTTTATACCCTTCCCCAGATCTGTGGCTCGACACAATCCTGTCTCTGAGGTTTACAGACAATTTCTTCGTAACTTGGTTGTTGCTCTGACATGCACTGTCAACTGGAACCTTATATAGACAGGTGTGTGCCTGTCCAAATCATGTCCAATCAATTTAATTTACCCCTGGTGGACTCCAATCAAGTTGTAGAAACATCTCAAGGATAATCAATGGAAACAGGATGAACCCAAGCTCAATTTTGAGTGTCGTAGCAAAGGGTCTGAATACGTATGTAAATGTAATATTTCAGTTACTTATTTTTAATTAGGTTGCAAAAATTTCTAAACACCTGTTTTTTCTTTTTCATTCTGGGGTATTGTGTGTAGATTGATAATTAAAATTTTTTTTTAAATCCATTTTAGAATAAGGCTGTAACGTAACAAAATGTGGAAAAAGTGAAGGGGTCTGAATACTCTCTGAATGCACTGTATATACCGGTACAAGTCAGGCGTTCGTAAGCTGAAGATATGACAATAAATCACCAATACCAGGCTTGCAAATCAGTTGGAAATTGACAAGCATAACTAGAGGCTAAATTTACTTTAAATTC
The DNA here is from genome assembly GCF_010909765.2 of Amblyraja radiata. Lineage (NCBI taxonomy): Eukaryota > Metazoa > Chordata > Chondrichthyes > Rajiformes > Rajidae > Amblyraja > Amblyraja radiata. The sequence continues at coordinate 56,586,943 of NC_045967.1, forward strand.
AATATTTATATGAGTAAATAAATGGTGATGATAGCAGATATAGAAATAAAAATAGACAATGATAGGTACATTGGAACTAATTCAGAAGTATCCATTGTACGCTGTAGTCATTACTGGCACTATTGTTTTAAAATTCCAGGTTATTTACCTACAAGTAAGTGAATTTAATATTCCTGCTTCTTGTTGAGATCTAAATTAGTACCTTCAGATTGTTAGCCCAGTTTCTGGATTGTGTCCAATAATTTAAGCATTAGGGTGAACACTAACGAATATGTACAAAGTGCAATCTATGAATTCTAAAGTTATTTTTGACGGTGCTGGTGTATTCACACAACTCCAAGTGCCTGGTCTTGCCTCCCTGAATGTGTAACTTGGGACTTCAAATTAACACTGAGGTTTTCTGATGTCAATGAACTATATCACTAGAGCTGCACTTATTTAAAATCGCATGTTGAAGAGTCTTGAACTATGCACTGGTCTTGGACTCTGTTCGGAACTAACCAGAATCCTTTTGCAGTGTGTTCATTGAACCAAACGTTCATCCTCTCAGTAACAGAGAAAGCATTTATTGTTGTCTAAGAATGGGTAAAAAAGTATTGGCTTTATCTAGGTTCTCAAAGACTTATCATCAAACAGGTTCTCCAGGGAACACAGTAAGTATTTTATTAAGGCATGAAGTATAGCAAAGTGCGGAGTCATACATTTTGGTAATAAGAATAAAGGCGTAGATTGTTTTCTAAATGGAGAGAGAATCCGAAAATCGGAGGTGCAAAGGGACTTGGGAGTGTCAGTGCAGGACACCCATAAAAGTTAATTTGCAAGTCGAATCGGTAGTAATGGGCCTGTCCCACTTAGGCGACTTTTTAGGCGAGTGCAATAGACTAAGGCGCTGGTCAGGCCGCATTTGGAGTACTTTGAGCAAATTTGGGCCCCATATCTGAGGAAAGATGTGCTGGCTCTGGAGAGGAGGTTTAGAAAAATGATTCTAGGAATGAGTGGGTTAGCTTACAATGGGTGTTAAACAGCACTGGGCTGGAGTTCAGGGGGGACCTCATTGAAACTTATGTTTCCAGAGTGGATGTGGAAATTATGTTTCCACTGGTGGGTGAGTCGAGGACCAGAGATCATAGCCTCAGAAGGGCACTCTTTTAAAAAGAAGGTGAGGAGGAACTTCTTTAGTCAGACGGTAGTTAATATGTGGAACTCATTACCACAGAGGGCTGTGGAGGACAAGTCAGTGGATATTTTTAAGGCAGAGATAGACACGATCTTAATTAGAACGGGTGTCAAGGGTTATGGGGAGAAGGCAGGAAAATGGGATTAGGAGGTTATGAGGAAAATGATTGAATGGCGGAGTAGACTCGATGGACTAAATGGTTTAATTCTAACTTGTGAACACAGAATTGCCTTGGTCAGTTTAGGGCCTGTCCCACTTACGTGACTTTTTCGGCGACTGCCAGCACCCGTCATAGGTTGCCGAAAATTTTCAACATGTTGAAAATTCAGCGGCGACCATAAAGACGCTACGACTCTTTGGGTGACTAGGAGACTATTCACGACCATACAGGCGACACACTGGCGACATGTCACGGGGTGAAGCCTGTATGGCCGTGAGGAGTCGCCCAAAGAGTCATACCTTTTTCTGGTCGCCGCTGGATTTTCAACATGTTGAACATTTTCGGTGTCTTGTAACGACCTATGCCGAAAAAGTCTCGTAAGTGGGACAGGCCCTTAATTCTACTGATTTTGTGCCAATTATTGAATTCTTGGTTCAAACATTTTTATGTGTTATTTGCACAAGAAAAATGATCACCACTGGGATTAAATTTGTGACAAAAATATTCTCTTAATCGGTGAGAACTACATTTTAATGACTCCTTGTCGGATGATGTCAAACTTTTGGATCAGCAATTTCCCCTCTCTCCCCCAGTCTGCCACCGATGGACACGTGGGTGAAAGTGACGAGAACGTGGAGCGAGGCAACTGGTCCTCGAAGACCGACTACCTGCTCTCAGTGATCGGCTCTGCTGTGGGTCTGGGCAACGTCTGGAGATTCCCTTACCTGGCATACAGGAACGGAGGAGGTACTGTTGAGGTTTCACAACGTGTGAGCGGGAAAGGGAGAAATAAATGGAACGATTTTAATGATTTATAAAGAAAGGAAATTCAGTTAGGCAAGGAACTCATTATTGCAAAGTTCATCTTCTGACAAGTTCATACTTACCTCAGGCAAGCATTTATATATGTTGTTTTGTATAGTAGTTAGCTTGATGAAAATCAAAACAATTCAGATGCTGGAAATCTAAAAGAAAAACAGAAAATGCTGGAAATATTCAGTAGGTTCATTCTGTCTGCGGGAAGTGACAAAGGGTCTTTAACCTGAAACGTTAACTTTATTAAAGATAGACACAATGCTGAAGTAACTCAGTGGGCCAGGCAGCATCTCTGGAGAAAAGGATTAGGTGGCGTTTTGTGTCGGAATCTTACTTCAGGATTAACTAGTATTTTCTAGGAGACCAGTGAGATTGACATGTTGACGTATCCTGGTAAAGTGCAACTACCGGTTATTTCCTCCTTGTTGCTGTGACCTTAAAAATTCAGTGATTGTTTTTCACAAACAATAGCGCCATTGAAAGACATCTTCCACCGCAACTTGCTGAATCTCAAGCTGAATTTCTTGTGTTCAGGAAAGAAAAATAATCCATGTTCTGATTATTGATCCTCTGCCGCCAAGAAGCAACGAAGGGCAGAGAGGTCGGATACGGAATGGGAGGGGGAGTTGAAGTGCTGAGCCACCGGGAGGTCAGGTTGATTAATGCGGACCGAGCGGAGGTGTTCGGCGAAACGATCGCCAAGCCTATGCTTGGTCTCACCGATATAGATCAGCTGACATCTAGTGCAGTGGATGCAATAGATGAGGTTGGAGGTGGTGCAGGTGAACCTCTGTCGCACCTGGAACGACTGCTTGGGTCCTTGAATGGAGTCGAGGGGGGAGGTAAAGCGACGCTCTCTGTCCTGGGCCTCCTGCACGACCAGAGTGAGCAACACCGGAAATTGGAGGAACAGCACCTCGTATTCCACTTGGGGAGTCTGCATCCTGGTGGCATGAACATTGAATTCTCACAATTCTGTTAACCCTTGCTGTCTCCTCCCCTTCCTACCTCTCCCTCAGCCCTCGGGTCCCTCCTCCTCCTTTTTCCTTTCTTCTCCCCGCCTCCCCTCAGTCTGAAGAAGGGTTTCGGCCCGAAACGTTGCCTATTTCCTTCGCCCCATAGATGCTGCTGCACCCGCTGAGTTTCTCCAGCATTTTTGTGTACCTTCGATTTTCCCGCATCTGCAGTTCCTTCTTAAACACAAGTGAAGTCTAAACCGGACATACAGTAAAGGTTTCAAAATCTGACTATAGAGTGCGTTTTGTTTGGGTGCAATTGATGTCAATCTGTATTGCATTTGATATGTAATCTTTGTATATTTATATTGTGAGTTAGAATGATTGTCATTTTTCCCAGGCCATTAACATGTCTTCGCTTCTTAGGCAGTATTCCACGTTTGACAACTTGCTTCGGTTCCAGTTCTATGAAATCTGAGATGGCTGATAAGACAGACACATTCCACAGATGAGACAGTAGATGGCTAATGGGACAAAAGGGTGGTTTGTTTGTGTGGTGGTGTGCTAATTATACCATTCACTTGGGTTTACATGTACTTCTGGTACATGGACTCAATGTTCTCAGTGCCACCCTCATTTCTCATTTTGCACTTTGAGCTGTAATCAAAGAGAGTCATTGAGTGATACTGTGTGGAAACGGGCCCTTCTCCCAACCCGCCCACACCGGCCAACATGTCTCAGCTACACTAGTTCCACCTACCCAGGTTTGGCCCATATCCCTCAAAACCTGTCCTAGCCATGTGCCTGTCTAAACGTTTCTTAATTATTGGGATCGTCCCTGCCTCAACTACTTCCTCTGGCAGCTTGTTCCATACATCCACCACCCTTTGTGTGAAAAAGTTATCCCTCACATTCCTATTAAATCTTTTTCCCTTCACCTTAAACCTATGTCCTCTGGTCCTCGATTCACCTACTCTGGGCAAGAGATGGGGCATCTACCCGATCTATTCCTCTCATGATTTTATACACCCCAATAAGATCATCCCTCATCCTCCTGCGCTCCAAGGAATAGAGTTCCAGCCTACTCAACCTCTCCCTGTAGCTCAGACCCTCTAACCTGGCAACATACTTGTAAATCTTCTCCGTGCCCTTTGCAGCTTGACAACATAATTCCTAGAACATGGTGCCCATAATTGAACAAAATATTCCAAATGTTGTCTCACCAACGTCTTATAAAACTGCAACGTGACCTCCTGACGCCTATACTCAATACACTGACTGATGAAGGCCAATGTGCCAAATGCCTTTTTGACCACCCTATCTACCTGCAACTCCACCTTCAAGGAACTGTATCTGCACTCCTAAATCCTTCTACTCTATAACACTCACCAGAGCCCTTCCATTCACTGTGGGTCCTGCCCATGTTGGACTTCCCAAAATGCAACACCTCACATTTCTCTGTATTAAATTCCATCAACCATTTCTCAACCCACCTGGCCAATCAATCAAGATCCTGCTGCAATTTTTCACAACCATTGTCACTATCTGCAAAACCACCCACTTTTGTATCATCAGCAAACTTGCTAATCTTGCCATATTTGCTCACATCCAAATCATTCATGTAGATGACAAACAGTAATGGCCCTAGCACCGAATCCTGAGGCACACCACTAGTCACAAGCCTGCAGTCCGAGAAGCAACCTTCCACCATCGCCCTCTGCTTCCTTCCATGAAGCCTATTTTCTATCCATTCAGCTACCTCTCCTCGAATCCCATGCGATCTAACCTTCCAGAGCAGCCTACCATGCAGAACTTTGTTGAATGCTTTACTGAAGTCCATGTACACAACATCTGCAGCTCTACACTCATTGACCTTTTTGGTCACGATCAGATTTGTGAGACACAACCTCCCATGTACAAAACCATGCTGAAGATCCCTAATCAGCCCTTGCCGTCTAATGCCTGTATCCCTCAGAATACTCTCTATGAACTTTCCAACTGAAGATGTTAAGCTCACTGGCCTGTAGTTCCCAGCATTTTCCCTGTGGCCCTTCTTGAATGTGGCACAACATTTGCCAACCTCCAGTCTCCATGAACCTTGCATTCCCAGGAGAGTGTGGACGGTTCACTGTTTCCGAGAGGCTCTGATCTGTATAATTTTCTTTATTAACCTAGAAATTTATTGTGGAGAATAGAGTGCCTGTTTTGAGATCTAAAGCTGGGCTTGTAATGATGTTGTCTGCTCAGAGTAGCTGATTGAGTGTAACACAGGACTTCAATGGGGGGGGGGGGATTCTGGCCTGGAAGAGGATGCTTTTGTGGGTTCACTTCTCACTCAATGAATTTGGAGGTGACAGCATCACTTCAATGCCTTGAGGTGTGTGTGGTAAGCAGTCCAGGTCTCAGAAATATACAGCAAGATGGATGAGTTTTGTGCTTGATTTGAGGCCTTGATCTTCAAATTCTCAAATATTGTTTTCAACCAGCCAGAGGTAGATCTTGATAGATGGGAAGAGATCCATATTTTTCAGATCACACCGTGAACTACATCAACTAATCTATTAATTAATCATTAATCACTCATTCATTCCCTACCACCTGCCTTATGCCTGATTGATAGAGATCATTGATTAATGTTGTGTATTGAATAGTATGAGTCTCGGAGAGGAGGAGGCATTTGAAGATGACTTTGGTCATTGATACTTAGCACCTTGCAACAACTACAACTGAACTGTTCCTCCCCTTGCCTTCACTAAATGTCCCAGGAATATTTGCAGCAACGAATAGATAGATTACATCTTTCTTTCTTTCCAACGCTTCCCACAGTATAGCTTTAGTAGATTTGGAGCTCGGTCCTCTCAATGTTGTGGCATACCAGGAGATTATAGGCATAATAGGAGATTAGTGGGCAATATTAGTGCACATGGTATTGGGGGTAGAGTGCTGACATGGATAGAAAATTGGTTGGCAGACAGGAAACAAAGAGTGGGGATTAACGGGTCCCTTTCAGAATGGCAGGCAGTGACTAGTGGGGTACCGCAAGGCTCCGTGCTGGGACCACAGCTATTTACAATATAAACGATTTAGATGAAGGGATTACAAGGAACATTAACAAATTTACAGGTGACACAAAGCTGAGTGGCAGTGTGAACTGTGAGGAGGATGCTGTGAGAATGCAGGGTGACTTGGACAGGTTGGGTGAGTGGGCAGATGTATGGCAGATGCAGTTTAATGTGGATAAATGTGAGGTTATCCACTTTGGTAGAAAAAACAGGAAGGCAGATTATTATCTAAATGGTGTCAAGTTGGGAAAAGGAGAAGTACAATGAGATCTGGAGGTCCTTGTTCATCACTCAATGAAAGTAAGCATGCAGGTACAGCAGGCAGTGAAGAAAGCGAATGGCATGTTGGCCTTCATAACAAGAGGAATTGAGTATTGGAGCAAAGTGGCTCTTCTGCAGTTGTACAGGACCCTAGTGAAACCACACCCGGAGTATTGTGTACAGTTTTGGTCTCCAAATTGGAGGAAGGACATTCTTGTTATTGAGGGAATGCAGCATAGGATCACAAGGTTAATTCCCTGGATGGCGGGACTGTCGTATGCTGAGAAAATGGAGCGGCTAGGCCTGTATACTCTGGAATTTAGAAGGATGAGAGGGGATTTATTGAAACATATAAGATTATTAAGGGTTTGGGCACGCTAGAGGCATGAAACATATTCCCGATGTTGGGGGAGTCCAGAACCAGGGGCCACAGTTTAAGAATAAGGGGTAAGCCATTTAGAACGGAGATGAGGAAACACATTTTCACACAGAGAGTTATGAGTGTGGAATTCTCTGCCTCTGCCCTTCGAGCCAGCACTGCCATTCAATGTGATCATGGCTGATCATCCCTAATCAGTACCCCATTCCTGCCTTCTCCCCATATCCCCTGACTCCGCTATCTTTAAGAGACCTATCTAACAACTCTTGAAAGTATCCAGAGAACCAGCCTCCACCGCCCTCTGAGGCAGAGAATTCCACAGACTCACAACTCTCTGTGAGAAAAAATGTTTCCTTGTCTCCGTTCTAAATGGCTTACAACTTATTCTTAATCTGTGGCCCCTGGTTCTGGACTCCCCCAACATCGGGAACATGTTTCCTGCCTCTAGCGTGTCCAAACCTTTAATAATCTTATACGTTTCAATAAGATTCCCTCTCATCCTTCTAAACTCCAGAGTATACAAGCTCAGACACTACATTCTCTCAGCATATGACACTCCCGCCATCCCGGGAATTAACCTTGTAAACCTATTCTGCACTCCCTCAATAGCAAGAAAGGCCTTCGTCAAATTAGGAGACCAAAACTGCACACAATACTCCAGGTGTGGTCTCACTAGGGCCCTGTACAACTGCAGAAGGACCTCTTTGCTCCTTTACTCAACTCCTCTTGTTATGAAGGCCGGTCAGAGGGCGGTGGAGGTCGGTTCTCTGGATACTTTCAAGACAGAGCTAGATAGGGCTCTTAAAGATAGCAGAGTCAGAGGATATGGGGAGAAGGCAGGAATGGGGTACTGATTGTGGATGATCAGCCATGATCATATTGAATGGCTGTGCTGGCTCGAAGGGCCGAATGGCCTACTCCTGCACCTATTGTCTACTGTCTATACTGCTTTTGACCGAGTTATAGTTGCTGCTACTATCTCTCCCTTCATTTGTGATTTATCGTGGACAGTATGTGCTAACCGTGAAATGTGAATGCTGCAATCATGTTGATAAGTCATTGTTGGATTTATGTACTGCCAACTGGATGCTAGGAGTAAAGCAACAAGAAATGTGCATGGATGTCGATGTGACACTTTCATTTTGTTTTCACAGACTGACTAACTTAGCAAACTGCAGTTATAATATGTAATACATATTGGCAATATGTAAGCCCTGTGTTAATATAAAAAGATTGTTAATTCATCTCGTATTAATACCTACATTCCCTGAATAAACCTTGTTATTTTTACAACCCTGCAATCAACCAGCTTTCTTTTATTATATTTTCTAGGTGCATTTCTGATTCCTTACACAGTCATGCTGGCACTCGCTGGGATGCCAATGTTTTTCTTGGAATCATCTTTTGGGCAGTTTGCCAGCCTTGGGCCTGTTGCAGTGTGGAAAGCTGTGCCAATACTACAAGGTTAATGTTTACTCACTACACAACACAGTCTTGACAATGTGATACGTGATTGACAGAGGGTGCTTCATGTGATGGTATTGGTACATTATTACAATCACAATGCTAATGCCATTAAAGGTTAGACTTTTTTTAGACTATCTCATTGAATGTCTGGAATCTTGGACAGTCATCCTCTCTCTGGGATAGTACATCTAAACAAGGTGTCTTCTTCCCTCATCCCTACGTTGACTCTGTTCATATTTGCTTATGAGTACACATCTCACACAGAAATCAAAAGGTCATTTGTTGAGTAGGATTTAAGATGTTTGCCATGCACTCAGCTGAATCTTTTGATTATTACAATGTTCTGGTAGTCTCATGTTAAGGGTCTGTTAAGGGCCTGTCCCACTTAAGAGATTTTTTTCGGCAACTGTCACAATCATGGCAGGTTGCCGGGAAAGCGGCGACTGGACCCCCCCCCTCCGACAGTGTCTACAACAACCTACCACCGAGTCAACGTCAAGCTACGGCAAGCCACCGACAACCGGCGACCCAATCGTCGTGACTTAGGACGTCCACCTACGACTACACCTACGACACCGTACGACCACACAGACGACAACCTACGACAACCTAGGTCCACCAGCGACAAGCTACGACAATCAATGACCCTGTCGGCGACAACTGAAGACAATTCAGCCGCCGGTACCCATCGCCGGTTGACGTAGGTAGGCGCCAATGGAATCTCCGAAGTTAGCAACCGGTGACAACCAACGTCACCTGACGACAACCTACATCAGCACCTACGACAGGAGAAGACAAGCTACGTCAAGACCACAGTCGGCAAAAAGTTTTGAACACTTCAAAATCCAGCGGCGTCCAGAAAAAACGTTACGGCTCTTCAGGTGACTTGAGGAGACTACTCACGACCATACAGGCATCACCTCGCGACCATGTGCAAACAGCCTAGTCGCCAAAAAAAATCGCCTAAGTGGGACAGGCTCTTTAATGAGACTTTTTTTTCTTTCCAGATTACTATAGCTGCTGTGTTTAGATTTGACCTCACGTCTTCAGGTCAATTATCTAGATGTCTGGCTGCTTGATTAATAACTTGATAGTATACTCCTCCAACTAGTCAAGTGATGGATGAAAAACCATTGAAAGAACTTGAAAGAAATTACATTTAGTTTTTAATCATCTCTTTTTCTCTGTTATATTTTAAGGTGTGGGTGTTGCTATGCTTCTCTTTGAAGTATTTGGCAATATTTCTTATTGCTGCATCATCGCCTACAGCCTGTTCTACCTGTTTGCTTCCTTCCAAAAATATTCTCTTAATCGGTGAGAACTACATTTTAATGACTCCTTGTCGGATGATGTCAAACTTTTGGATCAGCAATTTCCCCTCTCTCCCCCAGTCTGCCACCGATGGACACGTGGGTGAAAGTGACGAGAACGTGGAGCGAGGCAACTGGTCCTCGAAGACCGACTACCTGCTCTCAGTGATCGGCTCTGCTGTGGGTCTGGGCAACGTCTGGAGATTCCCTTACCTGGCATACAGGAACGGAGGAGGTACTGTTGAGGTTTCACAACGTGTGAGCGGGAAAGGGAGAAATAAATGGAACGATTTTAATGATTTATAAAGAAAGGAAATTCAGTTAGGCAAGGAACTCATTATTGCAAAGTTCATCTTCTGACAAGTTCATACTTACCTCAGGCAAGCATTTATATATGTTGTTTTGTATAGTAGTTAGCTTGATGAAAATCAAAACAATTCAGATGCTGGAAATCTAAAAGAAAAACAGAAAATGCTGGAAATATTCAGTAGGTTCATTCTGTCTGCGGGAAGTGACAAAGGGTCTTTAACCTGAAACGTTAACTTTATTAAAGATAGACACAATGCTGAAGTAACTCAGTGGGCCAGGCAGCATCTCTGGAGAAAAGGATTAGGTGGCGTTTTGTGTCAGAATCTTACTTCAGGATTAACTAGTATTTTCTAGGAGACCAGTGAGATTGACATGTTGACGTATCCTGGTAAAGTGCAACTACCGGTTATTTCCTCCTTGTTGCTGTGACCTTAAAAATTCAGTGATTGTTTTTCACAAACAATAGCGCCATTGAAAGACATCTTCCACCGCAACTTGCTGAATCTCAAGCTGAATTTCTTGTGTTCAGGAAAGAAAAATAATCCATGTTCTGATTATTGATCCTCTGCCGCCAAGAAGCAACGAAGGGCAGAGAGGTCGGATACGGAATGGGAGGGGGAGTTGAAGTGCTGAGCCACCGGGAGGTCAGGTTGATTAATGCGGACCGAGCGGAGGTGTTCGGCGAAACGATCGCCAAGCCTATGCTTGGTCTCACCGATATAGATCAGCTGACATCTAGTGCAGTGGATGCAATAGATGAGGTTGGAGGTGGTGCAGGTGAACCTCTGTCGCACCTGGAACGACTGCTTGGGTCCTTGAATGGAGTCGAGGGGGGAGGTAAAGCGACGCTCTCTGTCCTGGGCCTCCTGCACGACCAGAGTGAGCAACACCGGAAATTGGAGGAACAGCACCTCATATTCCACTTGGGGAGTCTGCATCCTGGTGGCATGAACATTGAATTCTCACAATTCTGTTAACCCTTGCTGTCTCCTCCCCTTCCTACCTCTCCCTCAGCCCTCGGGTCCCTCCTCCTCCTTTTTCCTTTCTTCTCCCCGCCTCCCCTCAGTCTGAAGAAGGGTTTCGGCCCGAAACGTTGCCTATTTCCTTCGCCCCATAGATGCTGCTGCACCCGCTGAGTTTCTCCAGCATTTTTGTGTACCTTCGATTTTCCCGCATCTGCAGTTCCTTCTTAAACACAAGTGAAGTCTAAACCGGACATACAGTAAAGGTTTCAAAATCTGACTATAGAGTGCGTTTTGTTTGGGTGCAATTGATGTCAATCTGTATTGCATTTGATATGTAATCTTTGTATATTTATATTGTGAGTTAGAATGATTGTCATTTTTCCCAGGCCATTAACATGTCTTCGCTTCTTAGGCAGTATTCCACGTTTGACAACTTGCTTCGGTTCCAGTTCTATGAAATCTGAGATGGCTGATAAGACAGACACATTCCACAGATGAGACAGTAGATGGCTAATGGGACAAAAGGGTGGTTTGTTTGTGTGGTGGTGTGCTAATTATACCATTCACTTGGGTTTACATGTACTTCTGGTACATGGACTCAATGTTCTCAGTGCCACCCTCATTTCTCATTTTGCACTTTGAGCTGTAATCAAAGAGAGTCATTGAGTGATACTGTGTGGAAACAGGCCCTTCTCCCAACCCGCCCACACCGGCCAACATGTCTCAGCTACACTAGTTCCACCTACCCAGGTTTGGCCCATATCCCTCAAAACCTGTCCTAGCCATGTGCCTGTCTAAACGTTTCTTAATTATTGGGATCGTCCCTGCCTCAACTACTTCCTCTGGCAGCTTGTTCCATACATCCACCACCCTTTGTGTGAAAAAGTTATCCCTCACATTCCTATTAAATCTTTTTCCCTTCACCTTAAACCTATGTCCTCTGGTCCTCGATTCACCTACTCTGGGCAAGAGATGGGGCATCTACCCGATCTATTCCTCTCATGATTTTATACACCCCAATAAGATCATCCCTCATCCTCCTGCGCTCCAAGGAATAGAGTTCCAGCCTACTCAACCTCTCCCTGTAGCTCAGACCCTCTAACCTGGCAACATACTTGTAAATCTTCTCCGTGCCCTTTGCAGCTTGACAACATAATTCCTAGAACATGGTGCCCATAATTGAACAAAATATTCCAAATGTTGTCTCACCAACGTCTTATAAAACTGCAACGTGACCTCCTGACGCCTATACTCAATACACTGACTGATGAAGGCCAATGTGCCAAATGCCTTTTTGACCACCCTATCTACCTGCAACTCCACCTTCAAGGAACTGTATCTGCACTCCTAAATCCTTCTACTCTATAACACTCACCAGAGCCCTTCCATTCACTGTGGGTCCTGCCCATGTTGGACTTCCCAAAATGCAACACCTCACATTTCTCTGTATTAAATTCCATCAACCATTTCTCAACCCACCTGGCCAATCAATCAAGATCCTGCTGCAATTTTTCACAACCATTGTCACTATCTGCAAAACCACCCACTTTTGTATCATCAGCAAACTTGCTAATCTTGCCATATTTGCTCACATCCAAATCATTCATGTAGATGACAAACAGTAATGGCCCTAGCACCGAATCCTGAGGCACACCACTAGTCACAAGCCTGCAGTCCGAGAAGCAACCTTCCACCATCGCCCTCTGCTTCCTTCCATGAAGCCTATTTTCTATCCATTCAGCTACCTCTCCTCGAATCCCATGCGATCTAACCTTCCAGAGCAGCCTACCATGCAGAACTTTGTTGAATGCTTTACTGAAGTCCATGTACACAACATCTGCAGCTCTACACTCATTGACCTTTTTGGTCACGATCAGATTTGTGAGACACAACCTCCCATGTACAAAACCATGCTGAAGATCCCTAATCAGCCCTTGCCGTCTAATGCCTGTATCCCTCAGAATACTCTCTATGAACTTTCCAACTGAAGATGTTAAGCTCACTGGCCTGTAGTTCCCAGCATTTTCCCTGTGGCCCTTCTTGAATGTGGCACAACATTTGCCAACCTCCAGTCTCCATGAACCTTGCATTCCCAGGAGAGTGTGGACGGTTCACTGTTTCCGAGAGGCTCTGATCTGTATAATTTTCTTTATTAACCTAGAAATTTATTGTGGAGAATAGAGTGCCTGTTTTGAGATCTAAAGCTGGGCTTGTAATGATGTTGTCTGCTCAGAGTAGCTGATTGAGTGTAACACAGGACTTCAATGGGGGGGGGGGATTCTGGCCTGGAAGAGGATGCTTTTGTGGGTTCACTTCTCACTCAATGAATTTGGAGGTGACAGCATCACTTCAATGCCTTGAGGTGTGTGTGGTAAGCAGTCCAGGTCTCAGAAATATACAGCAAGATGGATGAGTTTTGTGCTTGATTTGAGGCCTTGATCTTCAAATTCTCAAATATTGTTTTCAACCAGCCAGAGGTAGATCTTGATAGATGGGAAGAGATCCATATTTTTCAGATCACACCGTGAACTACATCAACTAATCTATTAATTAATCATTAATCACTCATTCATTCCCTACCACCTGCCTTATGCCTGATTGATAGAGATCATTGATTAATGTTGTGTATTGAATAGTATGAGTCTCGGAGAGGAGGAGGCATTTGAAGATGACTTTGGTCATTGATACTTAGCACCTTGCAACAACTACAACTGAACTGTTCCTCCCCTTGCCTTCACTAAATGTCCCAGGAATATTTGCAGCAACGAATAGATAGATTACATCTTTCTTTCTTTCCAACGCTTCCCACAGTATAGCTTTAGTAGATTTGGAGCTCGGTCCTCTCAATGTTGTGGCATACCAGGAGATTATAGGCATAATAGGAGATTAGTGGGCAATATTAGTGCACATGGTATTGGGGGTAGAGTGCTGACATGGATAGAAAATTGGTTGGCAGACAGGAAACAAAGAGTGGGGATTAACGGGTCCCTTTCAGAATGGCAGGCAGTGACTAGTGGGGTACCGCAAGGCTCCGTGCTGGGACCACAGCTATTTACAATATAAACGATTTAGATGAAGGGATTACAAGGAACATTAACAAATTTACAGGTGACACAAAGCTGAGTGGCAGTGTGAACTGTGAGGAGGATGCTGTGAGAATGCAGGGTGACTTGGACAGGTTGGGTGAGTGGGCAGATGTATGGCAGATGCAGTTTAATGTGGATAAATGTGAGGTTATCCACTTTGGTAGAAAAAACAGGAAGGCAGATTATTATCTAAATGGTGTCAAGTTGGGAAAAGGAGAAGTACAATGAGATCTGGAGGTCCTTGTTCATCACTCAATGAAAGTAAGCATGCAGGTACAGCAGGCAGTGAAGAAAGCGAATGGCATGTTGGCCTTCATAACAAGAGGAATTGAGTATTGGAGCAAAGTGGCTCTTCTGCAGTTGTACAGGACCCTAGTGAAACCACACCCGGAGTATTGTGTACAGTTTTGGTCTCCAAATTGGAGGAAGGACATTCTTGTTATTGAGGGAATGCAGCATAGGATCACAAGGTTAATTCCCTGGATGGCGGGACTGTCGTATGCTGAGAAAATGGAGCGGCTAGGCCTGTATACTCTGGAATTTAGAAGGATGAGAGGGGATTTATTGAAACATATAAGATTATTAAGGGTTTGGGCACGCTAGAGGCATGAAACATATTCCCGATGTTGGGGGAGTCCAGAACCAGGGGCCACAGTTTAAGAATAAGGGGTAAGCCATTTAGAACGGAGATGAGGAAACACATTTTCACACAGAGAGTTATGAGTGTGGAATTCTCTGCCTCTGCCCTTCGAGCCAGCACTGCCATTCAATGTGATCATGGCTGATCATCCCTAATCAGTACCCCATTCCTGCCTTCTCCCCATATCCCCTGACTCCGCTATCTTTAAGAGACCTATCTAACAACTCTTGAAAGTATCCAGAGAACCAGCCTCCACCGCCCTCTGAGGCAGAGAATTCCACAGACTCACAACTCTCTGTGAGAAAAAATGTTTCCTTGTCTCCGTTCTAAATGGCTTACAACTTATTCTTAATCTGTGGCCCCTGGTTCTGGACTCCCCCAACATCGGGAACATGTTTCCTGCCTCTAGCGTGTCCAAACCTTTAATAATCTTATACGTTTCAATAAGATTCCCTCTCATCCTTCTAAACTCCAGAGTATACAAGCTCAGACACTACATTCTCTCAGCATATGACACTCCCGCCATCCCGGGAATTAACCTTGTAAACCTATTCTGCACTCCCTCAATAGCAAGAAAGGCCTTCGTCAAATTAGGAGACCAAAACTGCACACAATACTCCAGGTGTGGTCTCACTAGGGCCCTGTACAACTGCAGAAGGACCTCTTTGCTCCTTTACTCAACTCCTCTTGTTATGAAGGCCGGTCAGAGGGCGGTGGAGGTCGGTTCTCTGGATACTTTCAAGACAGAGCTAGATAGGGCTCTTAAAGATAGCAGAGTCAGAGGATATGGGGAGAAGGCAGGAATGGGGTACTGATTGTGGATGATCAGCCATGATCATATTGAATGGCTGTGCTGGCTCGAAGGGCCGAATGGCCTACTCCTGCACCTATTGTCTACTGTCTATACTGCTTTTGACCGAGTTATAGTTGCTGCTACTATCTCTCCCTTCATTTGTGATTTATCGTGGACAGTATGTGCTAACCGTGAAATGTGAATGCTGCAATCATGTTGATAAGTCATTGTTGGATTTATGTACTGCCAACTGGATGCTAGGAGTAAAGCAACAAGAAATGTGCATGGATGTCGATGTGACACTTTCATTTTGTTTTCACAGACTGACTAACTTAGCAAACTGCAGTTATAATATGTAATACATATTGGCAATATGTAAGCCCTGTGTTAATATAAAAAGATTGTTAATTCATCTCGTATTAATACCTACATTCCCTGAATAAACCTTGTTATTTTTACAACCCTGCAATCAAC
The DNA here is from genome assembly GCF_010909765.2 of Amblyraja radiata. Classification (NCBI taxonomy): domain Eukaryota; kingdom Metazoa; phylum Chordata; class Chondrichthyes; order Rajiformes; family Rajidae; genus Amblyraja; species Amblyraja radiata. Next base: position 56,602,798 of record NC_045967.1, read on the forward strand.
CAGCTTTCTTTTATTATATTTTCTAGGTGCATTTCTGATTCCTTACACAGTCATGCTGGCACTCGCTGGGATGCCAATGTTTTTCTTGGAATCATCTTTTGGGCAGTTTGCCAGCCTTGGGCCTGTTGCAGTGTGGAAAGCTGTGCCAATACTACAAGGTTAATGTTTACTCACTACACAACACAGTCTTGACAATGTGATACGTGATTGACAGAGGGTGCTTCATGTGATGGTATTGGTACATTATTACAATCACAATGCTAATGCCATTAAAGGTTAGACTTTTTTTAGACTATCTCATTGAATGTCTGGAATCTTGGACAGTCATCCTCTCTCTGGGATAGTACATCTAAACAAGGTGTCTTCTTCCCTCATCCCTACGTTGACTCTGTTCATATTTGCTTATGAGTACACATCTCACACAGAAATCAAAAGGTCATTTGTTGAGTAGGATTTAAGATGTTTGCCATGCACTCAGCTGAATCTTTTGATTATTACAATGTTCTGGTAGTCTCATGTTAAGGGTCTGTTAAGGGCCTGTCCCACTTAAGAGATTTTTTTCGGCAACTGTCACAATCATGGCAGGTTGCCGGGAAAGCGGCGACTGGACCCCCCCCTCCGACAGTGTCTACAACAACCTACCACCGAGTCAACGTCAAGCTACGGCAAGCCACCGACAACCGGCGACCCAATCGTCGTGACTTAGGACATCCACCTACGACTACACCTACGACACCGTACGACCACACAGGCGACAACCTACGACAACCTAGGTCCACCAGCGACAAGCTACGACAATCAATGACCCTGTCGGCGACAACTGAAGACAATTCAGCCGCCGGTACCCATCGCCGGTTGACGTAGGTAGGCGCCAATGGAATCTCCGAAGTTAGCAACCGGTGACAACCAACGTCACCTGACGACAACCTACATCAGCACCTACGACAGGAGAAGACAAGCTACGTCAAGACCACAGTCGGCAAAAAGTTTTGAACACTTCAAAATCCAGCGGCGTCCAGAAAAAACGTTACGGCTCTTCAGGTGACTTGAGGAGGACTACTCACGACCATACAGGCATCACCTCGCGACCATGTGCAAACAGCCTAGTCGCCAAAAAAATCGCCTAAGTGGGACAGGCTCTTTAATGAGACTTTTTTTTCTTTCCAGATTACTATAGCTGCTGTGTTTAGATTTGACCTCACGTCTTCAGGTCAATTATCTAGATGTCTGGCTGCTTGATTAATAACTTGATAGTATACTCCTCCAACTAGTCAAGTGATGGATGAAAAACCATTGAAAGAACTTGAAAGAAATTACATTTAGTTTTTAATCATCTCTTTTTCTCTGTTATATTTTAAGGTGTGGGTGTTGCTATGCTTCTCTTTGAAGTATTTGGCAATATTTCTTATTGCTGCATCATCGCCTACAGCCTGTTCTACCTGTTTGCTTCCTTCCAATCCCCCCTGCCGTGGTCAGACTGCTTCAGCTGGTGGGGTGCGGATGAAACCTGCAGCAAGACACCCCGAGGTACTGTGCCAATTTATGTTGAGTTAAAAATAGATAGCGACTATTCACATATCATTTTGAATATTTGAATATCCTGGAAAAGCTGACAGTAGTTTCTACAGGTTAAGTAATCTACTAGTGTGCAGCATACACAAGCTGAAAGTAGGTAGATTGATAGTTGTTGCTATTAAACCTCTTTCAGCACCGACTTGAGACCAAGTCAACCAAGTTGTTCCCCGTGATCCAACCAACAAACTGTTATTACGTGTAGAAAATCAAAATGTTAGCAGCAGAATTAATCCTTAAAATCTGACTTTTTTAGATGAATCTTTAGTGACTGGTGGGTTTGTTATTAGGAGAAGAATAGGTTGAAGTTGGAAATAGATGGCCTTGGAGTTGTTAAATCATACCTTTGCCATCTGACTGGTGGTGTTAGGGTTCAAGAGTATATATTTGAAATTCTGGTGGTTACATCTTTCTTGGCCAATTTATTCAAAGCTAAGCTGATTTCACACTCCCTGACATTCCATGCATTTCACAATTTCCATGTGAAAGACAAAATAGATTATTTTGGATACTCAGTAAAAGAATATAGTATTTTCCATAATGTGAAATCCACGAAGTACTTTGCTTTACCCAGTGGCACTGAAGGTACTGCAGCCATATTCAACAAAACATCATCGCTCAGCCCGCCTGAACCTACCTGACCTCCTGGTTGCTGGACACTTTAATTCTCCTTACCATTCCTCCTCAAACCTTTCTGTCCTAGGTCTCCTCCATTGTCAGAGTGAGGTGAAATGCAAATTGGAGGAACAGCATCTCATATTTTGCTTGGGCAGCTTACAGCACATTGGTATGAATATTGATTTCACTCACTTCAGGTAACACCGGCATTCCCTCTCTCTCTTTCCCTCCACCACCCAAGTCGCACCAGCTTCTCATTGTTACCTTACAAACAGCTAACAATGGCCTGTTTCCTTTATCATCGCTACTTTTTTGCATATCTTTCATTCATTGTGCTTTATCTCTCTACATCAAGGGTTTCAAGGTTTCAAGGTGAGTTTATTGTCACATGTACCAATTCAGGTACAGTGAAATTCAGATTGCCATAGTCATACCAACAAAGAGGAACAAGACACCCAAAGAAAGTTTTAACATGAACATCCACCACAGCGACTCCCCCCACATTCCTCACTGTGATGGAAGGCAAAAAAAAAGTTCAATCTTCTTCCCTTCTTTATTCTCCCGTGGTCGGGGCACTCGAACCTTCCGTTGTCAGGGCGATCTTGGCTCCCACAACCGGCGGTCGAGCCCTCCGCTTCTGGGCGATCAAGCTCCAGCATCGGGGGGGATCTCAGCTCCCAGCACCGGGCGATCGGACTCCCGAGTCGGGGCTGGTCGAACCTCCTGCGGCCTGGAGCTTCCTGACATCAGTCTCAAGCTCCTCTATGTTGAAATCTGCAGTTGGAGCGCAGATCCCAGGCAAAGGATCGCAGGCTCCGATGGTAGGTCCACGGCCCCGCGGTGGGGCTCAAAGTCCGTCTCGAGCAAGGCCGCCAGCTCCATAATGTTAAGCCGCAGAGCGACCAGAGATATGATCCGGGAAAAAAAATCACATCTCCGGCAAGAAAAGAGATTGAAAAAAAGTTTCCACCGACCCCCCCCCCCCCCCCCCCCCCCCCATCCCCCACATAAAACAAACCAAAGAACATTAACACATACTTTTTAAAACACACTAAAAATGACAAAAAGACAAAAAGATAGATAGACTGTAGGTGAGGCTGCCATAGCTGACGGCGCCACTCAGATGCTATATCTATATCTCTCGTTTTCCTTATCCCTAACCAGTTTGAAGAAGGGTCTCGACCTGAATCGTCATCCCGAGAAGGGGAATCGAGGGCCAGAGGACATAGTTTTAAAGTGAAGGGGAAAAGATTTAATAGGAATCTGATGGGTAACATTTTCATACAAAGAATGGTGGGTGTATGGAACAAGCTATCAGTTGAGGCAGGAACTATCGCAATATTTAGGAAACATTTAGACAGTTACATGGGTAGGACAGGTTTAGAGGGATATGGGCCAAACACAGGCAGGTTGGACTACTGTAGCTGGGACATGTTGGTTGGTGTGGGCAATGTGGGCCGAAGGGCCTGTTTCCACACAGTATGACTCCATGACTTTTTCACTGTATGAATTTGCCCCCAGGTGCTCTTTTGCTCCCAAATCCAAAAGATTTGTTGTTTGTTTAGTTAGCTTTGATAAAATGTCTGTAATGTAGATGGTGGCTTCTAAGAAAACCACTCATTGCTCGAGGCGGGTTGTATTAATGAACCAGAGAGAAAATAGGTTAATTAGAAATAAACTGGAGAAATGGGAGTAATGGGACTGTTCTGAGAGCTGTAATAGAGTTAATGGTCCAAATAGACTACTCCTACAGTATATCATAAGGAATCTGGGAGGTTGGTACCTCAACAAAATGTTTAGAAGATCAAAAATGTTATCTACGGTACTGCCAGAGATACAGTTTTCTGACCATCATATTTATCCCTATAAAGGTGAATGTCTTAAGCCGAATCAGACCGTTCATGCCCTTGACACCATTTTTGCTTTCAGTGTTGACTATTGACCACATACTGCATGTTCTCCATTATTATAACTGACTTCCATTCCTGTAATATGGTTCTGCCTTAACTCAACATCTGCAGATTTGACAATTTTCATCTTCTACCTTGCTTAAAGTTGTGTTCATCATTCACTGAAACCTCCCAGAAGCTATCTAATGTATAATTTTGCCATCTGGAGAACATTTGAAATTGGAATGTGAAAGTTGTTGCTTAAAAGCTCCAGAAATCAGGGTTTGATCATGACCTTGGGTGTTGTCTGTGTGGTGTTTGCAGATTATAGTGTTAGTCATGCAGCACGGAAACAAAGACAACGTATAACAACTCATCCATACTAAACAAGATACCGCACCTCAGCTAATCCTATTGTCCTGCGTTTACCCCATATCCCTCTAAACCTTTCCTATCCATGTACCTGTCCAAATGCCTTTTAAACGCTATTACTGTACATGCCGTAACTGCCTCCTCTGGGAACCCGTTCCATATACCCACCACCCTCTGTGAAAATGTTATCTCACAGGTTCCTTTTAAATCTTTCTCACTGGAAAAAGACAGCGCATTCACCCTATCTATTCCCTCCCCATGATTTAATACACTTCTATATTATCACTCCCCATCTTTCTGACCTCTAAGGAATAAAGTCCTACCCTGCCAAATCATTCCCTATAGTCAGGTCCTCAAGTTCTGGCAACATCCTTGTAAATCTTCTCAGATCCTTTCCAGTTTCATGGCATCTTTCCTATAGCAAGGTGACTAAACTGAACACAATATTCCAAGTATGACCCACTAAATGTCATGTACAACTGTAGCATAACATCCAACTTCTATACTTCGATCCCTGACTGATAAGGGCCAGCCAAAAGGTTTCTTCATTGCCAAATCTAAGTATGATCTCCCCACGTGGTAAATCTACAAATAAACCTTTACATTTCCCATCAAGATGCTGATCTAAACTAAATTCCACATATTCTAGATCTGCTCTGCAATCTCACCCTGGATGGTGAATATTTTGGGATTGTTAATACAACATGGCTGAACACAAACAATGAAACTTGCTCAAATGGATCAGAAGTCTACATTCCTCACCATGGACCAAGTGAGCAATACTGGGAGTAAGTAATTTCTTAAGAGAGCTGTACCATTAAGTTGTGTATCTTTACTATCATAATTTTCTAGAGCGAGAGAGCGAGAGAGCGAGAGAGCGCGAGAGAGAGACAGAGACAGAGAGACAGAGACAGAGAGAGAGGCCAAGCAAAATATGAGATGCTGTTCTTCCAATTTGTGTTTTGCCTCAGTCTGACAATGGAGGAGACAGAAAGGTCTTGGTAGGAATGGGAAGGAGAATTAAAGTGACCGGCAACCGTGAGATCAGGTAGGTTCAGGCGGGCTGAGCAAAGGTGTTCCGCAAAACAATTGCCCAGTCTGCGTTTGGTCTCGCCGATGTATAAGAGTCGCAGGGCATGTGAGGTATCTTGGACATAGGTCTTGAGAGATTGGACCGGTGGGGGAGGATGGAGTCGAGGTACGTGGAAATCATTTCCGTAGGACAGGAGCAGGCAGAAACAATGGTCTGCCAGGGCAGTTGTGTTTATGGATTTTGGGGAGAAGATAAAACCGGACTGAGCGGGGCTGGGAAACGATAAGGTTGGAGACTGTGGAGCCAGAAGTGATGAAATCGGAAATGGTGTGTGAGATTAAGGCCTGGTGCTCATCTGTGGGATCATGGTCCAAGAACAAGTAGGAGGAGGTGTCTGAGAGTTGTAGGGGGTGAGGTTAGAATAGGTAAGGGGAGTGGAAAAGTTGAGACGGTTGATCTTACGCCGGCAGTTAGAAATAAAGAGGTCTAGAGAGGGTAGAAGGACGTTCTGGGGAGTCCAAGAGGAGGGGGAGCGATGGAGACGGGAGAAGGGGTCTTCACTGTGTGGTGAGGACTCCTTCCCATAGAAAAAGGCACGGAGGCGACGGAAGAAAAGCTCTACGTTGAGGCGGACCCGGAACTCATTGAAGGAGGGGAACGAAGGCGAGGCCTCTGTTGAGGACAGATTGTTCAATATTGGAAAGGGGGAGGTCAGGGGTGGGATGGTGAAGACATGACAAGGGTGGACGTTGTGGTCTGAGGAGGGCCGGGGAGTGGACAGAGGCCGAGGCGAGGGATGGTGGGTGTTCAGAGAAGAGGGGGGGGGGGGGGGCGTGAGGACTATTGTGTGGGTGGGGTATGGTCAGGGTAACCTGGTTAAAAGAGGGGAAAGACCCATCACTACTGAGGTTCCCTGTAGTAGGGGCAGAGCAGTAGGACCCAGCACAGTCAGACCACGTGGTGTGGGAATCTGCATCGTGGAGGTTATGGTCCTGGTGCTGAGTGTGACCCCACATTTTCACCCTTGCTCCCCTCCCCCCCTAGTCACATCAGAGACAGAGTCCTCCCAGTCCTTATCTTCCACCCAATCTGCCGTTGCATGCAACACATAATCCTCCAAAATTTCTGCCACCTCCAATGGGATTCCACCACTAGCCACATTTTCCTATCTCCCCCCCTTTCCGCCTTCCACAGAGACTGTTCCATCCGAAACTCCTTGGTTAACTCATCCCTTCCCACCCAAACCACTCCCTCCCCAGGTTACTTCTGCTGCAAACGCGGAAGATGCAACACCTTTCCCTATACGTCCTCCCTCGACTCTATACAGGGACCTCGACAGTCCCTTCAGGTTAGGCAGAGGTTCACTTGCGCCTCCTCCAAGATCATCTACTGTATCTATTGTTCAAGATGTGGACTCCTATACATCAGCAACACCTAACGTAGACTAGGCTTTTTTTTGTGCGGAACACCTTCGCTCAACCCACCTGAACTTATATGATCTCCCGGTTGCTGGACACTTTAATTCTCCTTCCCATTCCTACATGGTCTTTTCTGTCCTAGGTCTCTTCCATTGTCAGAGTGAGGCTAAACGCAAATTGGAGGAACAGATCTTATATTTTGCTAGGGCAGCTTACAGCCCAGTGGTATGAATATTGATTTCTCTCACTTCAGGTAGCCCCGGCATTCCCTCTCTCTATCTCTCCCCTGCCCAAGCCACACTAGCTTCTCGTTTTTACTCTACAAACAGCTTACAATGGCCTGTTTCCTTTATCATCGTTACTTTTTTTGCATATCTTTCATTCATTGTTCTTTACCTCTCCACATCATCGTCTATATCTCTCGTTTCACTTATCCCTAACCAGTGTGAAGAATGGTCTCGACCCGACACATCACCCATTCCTTCTCTCCAGAGATGCTGCCCGTCCCGCTGAGTTACTCCAGCTTTTTGTGTCTATCTTCGGTTTAAACCAGCATCTGCACTTCCTTCCTGCACATTCTCTTGGAAAGTTTACTAGATGAATGTCGTATTATTGTGTTTGACCTACTAATCGTATATGTTGTAAAATAACATCACTACCAGGTGCCTTTTCATCAGTAGCACCATGCTTTCTGACACTGCAGGTTTATTTCAACGATATCTATGGAGGGAAATTAAAACTGGACATGTTGAAAATATTCAGCAGGTTTGACTGCTGCTGTGGAATATGCTCTTCCTAGTTCTAACGAGAACTATTTAAAATGTCACCTCTGTTTTTCTTTCCATGGATATTCCCTGGCCTGGGTGTTTTCTATTCTTCTATTCTCTTCTTGAATGAAGCGATTGCTCACCAAAGACAAATTATTAACAGTGCAAATAATTTGCAACTGATATCTTCACTTGATTTCAATTTTAATTGGATTCCTGGTTGAGAGTAACTTTCTGGGAACTGTCGCCCTGTTAAATAATACGAAGAAACCAACTAACTTTGTGATTAACAGCTGGAGATTCTGTTGGGTTCCATTTTTGTTCAATGCATTTCAGCCACTCGCATTGAAGCAGTCAATGTTTTTTTTATTAAATATTAGTATTTAGAATGATTTTTTATTTTGCTTATTTTTTAATTTAATTTTGATTATTTTTTAAAGTTATTTTTCAATTAGTTAAAGGTGAATATTTGTAAAGTTTCTCTGTTTATTAAGCTTTTGGTACATTGGCCTTCATCAGTCAGGGTTTTGAGTATAGAAGTTGGGGCATTAAGTTACAGTTGGACAAGCCAAAGTTGAGGCCGCATTTGGAGTACTGTATTAAGTTTTTGTCACCCTGCTAGAGGAAGGATGTCATTAAACAGGAACGAGTGCAGGGAAGATTTACGGGGATGTGATCTACTGCTTTAAATTATGAAGCTGTTTGCAAGGATGAATGTGAACTTTTTTCTTCCATTTATTTATGTCCAGAATATTTATATTTAGTCCAGAACAAGGGGCCAAAAATAAGATCATCTTTTACATATCAAATAAGTAACTTTCCAGAGAGCATTGGAACTCACCACTACATGGAGTGGATGAAGCTCATGATATAGGTTGTGGGTGAGGAAGTGGGACGTGGGGTGGTAGAGATCATTTGTGTGGGTGGTTGTTCATGTGAATTACATATTCTGTACTAAACCAGCCAACTAATATGTTGCGCATTCTTTTAACTAGGATATTGTTATAATCCATGCATTTTAATTGAACTCGTGTTTTATTTAATAGTGAGAAATCTATATACTATTAAAAGTATTGACTTGTCTGACTGTCTGTGATCTCAGGAGCTACGCCAAAACCTTACAAAATGGTGCGAAGACTTTTTGCAGAATCTTACTCGCCTTTTCCCCATTCGTATCTAGTTTCCTTCAGATTTTATGTTATATTTCACGTTATTGATATTTCAAGGTATAAAAAAGCCAACTTTAACAACATTTTTACTGTTAAAATCCTTCCTGCCAGCTTCTAACAGACTTTGGTACAAAGTTGCAATACAGGAACACTCTGTACTTCCACTAAATTTTCACCTGAATGGGGTATCACAGTCCTCCACCCGACGTTTGCAACGATGTTGCCATCATACAACACTTACTCCAGCTCCTGGCAGGACAGGAGGGGGAGGGTGAATTTGTATTGCAATTGGGGAAGTGCAATTGGGATTTTTTTTAAAGTCCAGTGCTGGGAGAGGAAGGGGAGTGCGTTTGGCAACGGGTTCAGTTGGGGTACCGCCTCCCGTGGGAGCTACGGGTTAGTGGTGCAATATTGCGTTGGGGAACGGGTTGCCAGTCGGTCTAGAATCCCATTAAAAATATGTTTTCTGTTGTAATTTTATTTAGTAAAGAGGTTTTACGACGATCAAGTTCCATGGAGGAGACAGGGGAGATCGTGTGGCATTTAGCCCTGTGTCTACTTCTAGCCTGGTTGATCGTTGGAGCTGCTTTGTCCAAAGGAATCAAATCTTCAGGAAAGGTTAAACAATTGGTGATGAATAGATTTAAATATTTTCTGGCAAAACAGTCTTTTGCCACAATTAAACTAGAATACATACGACCATTTTCAGTGCCTCAATAATCTTAACTGCAGCCTTTTGTGAAGGGTGACTCTCGCAATTTTTATCTATGACCAGTCTGACTGAGATCTAAAATTCTTTATTTTGAATAAAATACAGCAGCAAAATCCCCAAAACCTGAAGTGGATTATTAATTGGCAAGTTTTCAGCCTCTGAAATGTATGTAGGTAGCTGTCTGTATTGTGACTTTACACAACACAAAGTAAATACAACAGGACTGATGAATCAGGGAACACTGTTTGTATTCTGCAGGCTGAATTGGTTACAACATGATTTCAATCTGAAGTTAGAGAACCACTTCAAAGTTAATTTGGAAATTTACAGGCAGAAAAACATATCTGTCTTGGAAAAATAGATTAGGGAAAAAGTACTGTTTCCATGTTACCTCCCCACAGTAATCAGATACAGATGTTGGTCTGCCAACAGTCATAAAACACAACAATATACATGAAACAAGAAATTAAAGTGACAAGTGGGAAGTCCAGGATTGGAGATGTGCAAAGATTGGGCTTAATTCTTTGTTTTAACTGCAATCTAATTATTTTTAATTTAAATGAATTCAGTACAGTAAGTATTGCACCAATAGTACAGCATATCTAACAGGCTTCTCTTTGTGGTTAGGTGGTTTATTTCACTGCAACATTTCCATATGTGTTTCTGATCATACTTCTTATTCGAGGAGTTACCCTTGAAGGAGCCAATAAAGGGATTGAATTCTACATTGGATCTCAATCAGATTTCTCTAAGCTGGCTGTTGCTGAGGTAAATATAGCAGGTATTTTCAGGTTATTCACAAAATTCATAGAATTACATTTGCAGTTTTCGGTCAACCCATTTCATGCTTCATCCTATTTCCCTGCACTTTAAAGAGTGTCCCTCTAATTCTTGTCTATTGTTTTTGAGCTCTTGTTCAATTGTACATAGACAGTGCAAGAGCTATTGTTGAAGCTGAAAGAACATAAATCATCCAAGTGGACAGTATATGGGATTCTAGTCGAATTCCACCTGCCTGTCAACCTTACTTATCTTGAACATCACCAGATTTGCAACTGCTCGACATATTGGCAACTCATGCTGAGCTGCGCAAAACTATAACAAATGTATTCCACCTCCGCAATGTTGTGCCAATAAAGATTTTAATATCAGTGTGCATCAAGTTAGAGATTAAGACCTATCCTAGCACAACTCATTGTTTGAAAAAGCAAAACAAAAACTGCAAATCCTAGAAATCCAAAACTAAAACATCAGGAAGTACTGAAATTACTCAACAGGTCTGGCAGCATATTCTGAGAGAGAAGCAGAATTTATGTTTCATTGGCACTCGAAATAATTCCAACACATTCCTAATCCTACTTGGGCAATGGAACACTACTGAACACCTCTTACACCACCATGAATTTGTTTAACAAGTGTGTGTTTTTGAAGACGTGTCTTATTATTTTTATAGTATTATTTTATTCCTTTATAAAAGGTATGTGTAATTTATGTATAATGTATGTTTTTTGTGTGAATTATCTGAGTCTATGTACCTGTGATGCTGCTGCAATCAATCCTTTCATTGTATCTGTACCTCATCATACTTGTGCACATGACAATAAATACAATTTAACGAATTAGAGATCAAAGATATTTTAAATTGGAGAGTACAAAGGGGATATTTGTGCATTTTTGTAGGTTTTATTCCTCTGACCTGATTCTTCCCCTGATTACATCTCCTCCATTAGATCTGCGTATAACAAGACTCCCTCAGCTAGCAACATCACCACTTACATTAGACTATCCGTCTAGGTAGACATTCCTATTGTTTTTTACCAACCCTCTCTTCTTCACAATTTAAAATATAAAAGTTAACATTTCTACCTTCTAGTCCTAATGAAAGGTTAATGCTATTTTTCTTAATCCACAGTTATTGTCTGATTTGCAGAATATTTTTCTCGTTCTCTGTTTTTATTTGGAATTAACACTAGGTAGAATGTTATCTTTTTGGGAATACTTCAGAAGTTTCAGATTTCAACTTATGTCCCTTCATATTCAACAGTGAAATAATGAGCCCATATTTGATACGCCATCAAAAAACTCCTTTGTACCCAGGAACTCTAAATTCAGCATCTCTCCTAATATTCCTTATCCTCACTATTGTTACATGCACACAGACTCAACAACATTTGCTGATATGCTGAAAACCATCATCCTGCACCTGACCCACATGAATATGACGTTTTGTTTAAGAAAGAACTGCAGATGCTGGTAAAATGCCACGCTTTTCAGACTCCTATACCTTCTTCCCAATGGCAGGAGTGAAATAAGAGGTGGTGAGGCTCCTTGATGATGCTGGCTGTCTTTTTGAGGCAGCACCTCCTATAGGTCCCTTTGATGCTGGGCGGGCAATATTCAGATGAAATGTTGTGGAAAATCTGTGCTATTTCTTTAAAGATAGTCACAAAAAGTTGGAGTAACTCAGCGGGACAGGCAGCATTTCTAGAGAGAAGGAATGGGTGATGTTTCGGGTCGAGACCCTTCTTCAGACTGATATATATTTCTTAGTTTCAGCATCTTATAACAAAAATGTTAATTAAAATTAAAATGTACTTTATAGTTTTATTACCCACTTGAGTTGCAATTCTATCCTGTGGTGAAAGAGGTTCTTTTGTGATTCTTTCAGTAAAAGAATAATTCTGGGTTGTAACATAAAGATAGTGTCATTCATTTGATCATGTGATTGACAGGAAAACACATAAAAACATAAAGTTGCTGATCATTTAGTAGGGGACTGTATAATGCTTAGGGAAGCCATTTCAGATTTGAAGGAGCTTCATTTGATCATGTTACCATTTGCCTGTAGCTCTTATACCTTCTGTTCAAAACAATTTTACCTGTTCAATTAAAATCTTTGTGTTGACTAATTCTACCTCCCATTCCCTAGGTCTGGAAAGATGCTGCAATACAGATTTTCTTCTCCTCGTCAGTAGGTTCTGGCACTCTAATAACCCTGTCATCCTACAACAAATTCCACAACAACTGTTACATCGACACCATCATTGTCTGTGTGGTGAACTGTGCCACGAGTGTGTTGGCTGGATTTGTCACCTTCTCAATCCTTGGACACATGGCTCATGTACAAGACAAGCCCATTTCAGATGTGGTACAGTCAGGTACACAATCGTTCACACCTTCATACAGGAGAATAATGAATTAAACAATTTAACTGAGCACTAATCTGGCTCTGAAGAGGGTCCAGTGGAGGCTTACAGGAATGACCCCAGGAATGAGTGGGTTAACATATGATAAGCATTTGATGGCACTGGGCCTGCATTCGCTAGAGTTTAGGATGAGGGGAACCTCATTGAAACTTACCAAATGCTTAGGTGAGGCACAGATTCTCCTCGTGCAACTGTACGCTCCAGAATTCTGTTATCTTGCTCTTCATCTCCTTTTGGATATGATAGAAGCACGGGAGATAGCTGCTTCTATCACATCGTCTTGGTGGTGGTGTGATAGATCCTGATACTCACTACCAAGAAGTTGGTAGTGTCAGTTCCCACTCAGTACATTGGAGTAACTCAGTAACTGCGCCCAGTTGCAAAATTATTATCGTAGCCTTCTGAACACTGTCAGGTCTGTTTTCTGTTCCCTGATAGCAGCACCAATAGAGGAGTGATCTCCTGTATCTGAAAGTCAGCCTGCTACTGATTTAGTTAACAGAGCAATAAAGGATTGAGACTGGTCCTCATTCCTATTCCCTCAGCTGCAATCTTAAAACAACACTCTTGACATTCACCTCCACCATTACTTCCTCCTACCATTCGCCCAAAGCTAGGAGGGCAGGTGCTCTCAGATACGGTATCTACTTTCTATATCTTGCGACAATTTTTTAGATTTTAGTCTCTTCTCAAATTATCATGGTCTGGAAGGCCTTTTCAAAAACCAATCAACATTTGTTTTCTTTCCCATCTTCGAGGTGCAAGTTCCTTGAAAAGCACTAATCAATCACGAGTCTGGACTTGTGCTGATGTATACAGCTAATGAATGGCATGGAAAGATTTAGCATCATAGAGGAAAGCCATGAAAATTCACAGCATTCATTTAATATATTGCCAATGAAAAGATGCAAATTAATCATGTACCTTTGACTTTTCTCTGAAAGACCTCTAGGTGCCTCGTGGGTCACTGGAAAATATATTATAGAATCATGGAGTCGAACAGCATAGAAATTGGCCCTTGTGCCCATCGCACCTTTGCCAAATATCACACCTATCTATACTAATGTCATTTGTATGCATTGCCTTGCTCATTCAAGTGCCTAACCAGATACCTCTTATACATTGTTACTATTCCTGTCTCCAGCACCTCTCCTGGCAGCTTAATCTAGATATCATCTACTCTGTGAAAAAAATACCTCTTCAATCCCCTTTAAACCATCTCTCCTAAACCTATGCACTTTAGATTTAGACACCTGCTATGGGAAATAGACACTGGATATCTACTCTAATTATGCCTGAGAAAATGTTACATACCTCTATCATGTCACCTCTCAACCTTCTTCACTCCAGGATTTGAGGGTTTGAACCTTCAAACCCTCCAATCCAGGCAACATCCTTATAAATCTTTTCTGCACCCTCTCTAGCTTGATTAAATTCTTCCTTTGGTGTGGTATTAAATACACCCTTGTGTAGTATGTCATCATCTGCAATTGAGGTTGAGGAACAATATTAGGGTGGTACAATGGGATCTTTGTTCAACGCCATTAATTGCATTCCGTTAATTGTATCCACTGTTCAGGTTTCGGTTTGGCTTTCATCGCCTACCCGGAGGCTCTTGCACAGCTGCCTTGGGCTCCTCTATGGTCCATTTTGTTTTTCTTCATGCTGCTTACTCTTGGACTTGACTCTCTGTTTGCAGCTGTAGGTAAGAATGATGTTGTTTGATTTAGCTTATTCGTTCCAAGGCTTAAAATATAGTCGTATAAAGTTTAGATAAAGTTTGGTAGTTTGATAAGATAAGAAATTACATTTGGTGATATACGTTGATGAATGCTCCATATATTTCTGTATCAATCCCTTGTTTGCGGTTGGTGAAACCTGAATCTTTCTTCTTCTAAAGGGTTAAGCATCTGCATGTGATGGATGATGCACCATCAAACTCGAACTTCATATACACTCCTATCTGATTTGTTGATCCCCTACTCTGCGTTTTGTTTGTCCTGTGTGCACAATATTATGATCCATACTGCTAGTTAAAATGTGGGCACCAAAAGATTTATTAAACATAATTTCTGTTCAATAAGTACACATTGATTCTACCCATCCCTACCAAACACTCTACCCATCCCTACCCATCCCTATCTCGGCTGCAATCTTAAAACAACACTCATGACATATAACTCCACCATTACTTCCTCCTACCATCTCCAAAAGCTAGGAGGGCATGTGCTCTCAGATATGGAATCTCCTTTCTATATCTTGCACCAAATTTCAAGTTTTTAGCATCTTCTCAAATTATCATGGTCTGGACATGGCATTTAAGACTTACATAATAGCATAATGCTGCATTCTCCCTACTGACAAACCTACTAATTTCAATGTAACATATCCAGGTTTGCGGATGACACAAAGCTGGATGGCAGTGTGACTTGCGAGGAGGATGCTATGAGGCTGCAGGGTGACTTGAATAGGTTGGGTGAGTGGGCATGTGCATGGCAGATGCAGTATAATGTGGATTAATGTGAGGTTATCCACTTTGGTGGCAAGAACAAGAAGGCAGATTATTATCTGAACGGTGTCAGATTAGGAAAAGAGGAGGTGCAACGAGACCTGGGTGTACTTCAGTTACTGAAGGTAAGGATGCAGGTACAGTAGGCAGTGAAGAAAGCTAATGGCATGTTTCCCTTCATCGCAAGAGGATTTGAGAATAAGAGCAAGGAGTTCCTACTGCAGTTGGACAGGGCCCTGGTGAGAGCACACCTGGAGTATTGAGTGAAGTTTTGGTCTCCTAATTTGAGAAAGGACATTCTTGTTATTGAGGGAGTGTTGCGTAGGTTAGCCAGGTTAATTCCCGGGATGGCGGGATTGACATATCTTGTAAGAATGGATTGACGGCTTATATTCTCTGGAATTTAGAAGGATGAGAGGTGATCTTAAAGAACCATATATAATTATTAAGGGATTGGACAGGCTAGATGCAGGAAAGTTGGAGTACAGAACCAGGGGTCACAGTTTGACAATAAGTGGTAGGCGATTTAGGATTGAGATGAGGAAAAACTTTTTCACCCAGAGAGTTGTGACTCCATGGAATTCTTAGCCACAGAAGGGAGTAGAGGCCAATTCACTGGATGTTTTCAAGAGAACGCTAGATATAGCTCTTAGGGCTAACTGAATCAAGGGATATCATAGCAAAAGGATTTGAGTACAGGAGCAGGGAGGTTCTACTGCAGTTGTACAGGGTCTTGGTGAGACCACACCTGGAGTATTGCGTACAGTTTTGGTCTCCTAATCTGAGGAAAGACATTCTTGCCATAGAGGGAGTACAGAGAAGGTGCACCAGACTGATTCCTGGGATGCCAGGACTTTCATATGAAGATATAAAGATATCCACTGCCTACTGGATAGACTCGGCTTGTACTTGCTAGAATTTAGAAGATTGAGGGGGGGATCTGATAGAAACTTACAAAATTCTTAAGGGGTTGGACAGGCTAGATGCAGGAAGATTGTTCCCGATGTTGGGGGAGTCCAGAACAAGGGGTCACAGTTTAAGGATAAGGGGGAAATCTTTTACGACCGAGATGAGGAAAACATTTTTCACACAGAGAGTGGTGAATCTCTGGAATTCTCTGCCACAGAGGTAGTTGAGGCCAGTTCATTGGCTATATTTAAGAGGGAGTTAGATGTGGCCCTTGTGGCTAAAGGGATCAGGGGGTATGGAGAGAAGGCAGGTACAGGATACTGAGTTAGATGATCAGCCATGATCATATTGAATGGCGGTGCAGGCTCGAAGGGCCGAATGGCCTACTCCTGCACCTATTTGCTATGTTTCTATGTCTATGTTTCTATGATATGGGGGAAAAAGCAGGAATGGTGTACTGATTTTGGATGATCAGCCATGATCATATTGAATGGCTCGAAGGGCCGAATGGCATGCTCCTTTTTTTTGTGTTTCTATGATGGAGACACAAAGAAATGCAAATGCTAGAATCTTGAGTAACTACTGCTGATGTCTGGCTAACTGGTGCCTGGTACTTGTTTTCTCTTTGCTTTACCATGTGTCAGTTATAGAGCAATATCCACAGATCATGGATCTATAATTAAATTATGTTTTACATCATAACTACTTTGGGGACTACATGACATTCTGCACATGACTATCTTTATCCTGAAGAAGGGTTTCGACCCGAAACGTTGCCCAATTCCACCGCTCCATAGATGCTGCCTCACCCGCTGAATTTCTCCAGCATTTTTGTCTACCTTCGATTTTCCAGCATATGCAGTTCCTTCTTAACCATCTTTATCCTGTTGTTTTAAGTTCATCAAGTGATTGAGTTAAGGATGCATGAAGAAAGTCATGAAGAAAGTGTCATTATTTTTAAATGTTTTAATTCTGCTTATGTTTTAATTGAAAAAGGTCTGAATATGGACATTTAGGCTAAGGCAGCTATCGTTATATATGTGAAGACTTCAAACTTTTATGGGAATCCACAGCACAGGGATCTAGAGAAGGAAACTTCAGCTCCTTCAACAGTATTTTTCAGCTTTTCTCTACCAGATCCGTTGGTTCTTCACAGCATGCTGAGATTATGTTTTAATTAGATAATTAAATTATGCTATAATTAGCCATTTGTTATTTTAATGACTTTAAAACTGCTTTTACTTTATAGGTGACTGAGTCCTTAACATAGGTTCAGTTAGCTTTGGTTTTGCTACACATTTAGCCACATGTCTATGGAGGTCTTCAGTAGCCATCAGTGAAGTCTGGTCTGTTGTCTCATTACAACTTTTTTACATCAATTACATTGTTTACTTTGCAACCTAAATTAATTTTTGTATGTGGCATAATATTGTTTAATTTAAATTACTTACTGATGTAGTAAAAAGCTAAGGCTTCAGCATAGATCCCTAAAGGAAGTAACTAGTCATATCTGCAAATAGAGTATTTAACAATTGGTCCGTAGTCTCTATCTCTTACCTTTATTTCAACAAGTTGCCCTTGATATATATATACAGTGCATTCCATAATAGCCAATAGGTGCAGGAGTAGGCCATTCGGCCCTTCGAGCCAGCACCGCCATTCAATGTGATCATGGCTGATCATCCCCAATCAGTACCCCGTTCCTGCCTTCTCCTCATATCCCCTTACTCCGCTATTTTTAAGAGCCCTATCTAGCTCTCTCTTGAAAGCATCCAGAGAACCTGCCTCCATCGCCCTCTGAGGCAGAGAATTTCACAGACTCGCCACTCTCTGTGAGGAAAAAGTGTTTCCTCGTCTCCGTTCTAAATGGCTTGCTCCTTAATCTTAAACTGTGGTCCCTGGCTCTGGACTCCCCCAACATCGGGAACATGTTTCCTGCCTCTAACGTGTCCAAACCCGTAACAATTTTATGTTTCAATGAGATATCCTCTCATTCTTCTAAACTCCAGAGTGTACAAGCCCTGCTGCTCCATTCTCTCAGCATATGACGGTCCCGCCATCCCGGGAATTAACCTTGAAACCTACGCTGCACTCCCTCAATAGCAAGAATGTCCTTCCTCAAATTAGGGGACCAAAACTGCACACAATACTCCAGGTGTGGTCTCACTAGGGCTTTGTACAACTGCGGAAGGACCTCTTTGCTCCTATATTCGATTCCTAATGTTATAAAGGCCAACATGCCATTCGCTTTCTTCACTGCCTGCTGTACCTGCATGCTTACTTTCATAGACTGATGAACAAGGACCCCCAGATCCCATTGTACTTCCCCCTTTCCCAACTTGACGCAATTTAGTAGTAAATGCCTACTATTTTCTGTGTGCTTAAGCAAAGCAAGAATTTCATTGTCCTATACAGGGACACATGACAATAAACTCACTTGAACTTGAACTTGAACTAGATAGTAATCTGCCTTCCTGTTTTTGCTACCAAAGTGGATAACCTCACATTTATCCGCATTGAACTTCATCTGCCATGCATCTGCCCACTACCCCAACCTGTCCAAGTCACCCTGTATTCTCATAGCATCCTCCTCACAGTTCACACTGCCACCCAGCTTTGTGTCATCTGCAAATTTGCTAATGTTACTTTGAATCCCTTCAGCCAAATCATTGGTGTATATTGTAAATAGCTACGGTCCCAGCACCAAGCCTTGCGGTACCCCACTAGTCACTGCCTGCCATTCTGAAAGGGACCCGTTAATCCCATCTCTTTGTTTCCTGTCTGCCAACCGCTTCTCTATCCACTTCTCTGTCAGCACTCTACCCCCAATACCATGTGCCCTAATTTTGCCCACTAATGTCCTATGCTTCAATAATGTTTGGGACGAAGACCCATCATTTATTTATTTGCCTCTGTACTCCACAATTTGAGATTTGTAATAGAAAAATTCACATGTGGGTAAAGTGCACATTGTCAAGTTTATTGAGGGCGTATTTTTATACATTTTGGTTTCACCATGTAGAAATTACAGCTGCTTTTATACATAGCCCCCCCCCCCCCCATTTCAGGGCATCATAATGTTTGGGACACATGGCTTCACAGGTGTTTGTAATTGCTCAGGTATGTTTAATTGCCTCCTTAATGCAGGTATAAGAAAGCTCTCAGTACCTAGTCTTTCCTCCAGTCTTCCCATCACATTTGGAAACTTTTATTGCTGTTTATCAACATGAGGACCAAAGTTGTGCCAATGAAAGTCAAAGAAGCCATAATGAGACAGAGAAACAAGAATAAAATTGTTAGAGACATCAGCCAAACCTTAGGCTTACCAAAATCAACTGTTTGGAACATCATTAAGAAGAAAGAGAGCACTGGCGAGCTTACTGATCGCAAAGGGACTCGCAGGCCAAGGAAGACCTCCACAGCTGATGACAGAAGAATTCTCTCTATAATAAAGAAAAATCCCCAAACATCTTTCCGACAGATCAGAAACACACTTCAGGAGTCAGGTGTGGATTTGTCAATGACCACTGTCCGCAGAAGACTTCATGAACAGAAATACAGAGGCTACACTGCAAGATGCAAACCACTGGTTAGTCGCAAAAATAAGATGGCCTGGTTACAGTTTACCAAGAAGTACTTAAAAGAGCAACCACAGTTCTGGAAAAATGTCTTGTGGACATTTCTGTTCTGACTTTACTCAGAACTGCTGTAGATTTGGGAGCAACAGCAGCAGGAGATAAGCAAGAGATACGACTGATTGGCTCTAGCCCGAGTGGGAGGAGAGAAGTGAGTCAGAGGGGTGAAAACAGTTGAAAAGTAGAAGCCAAGCACAGGCAGACTTTACATAGAACTGCTGTAGATTTGGGAGCAACAGCAGCAGGAGATAAGCAAGAGATACGACTGATTGGCTCTAGCCCGAGTGGGAGGAGAGATGTGAGTCAGAGGGGTGAAAACAGTTGAAAAGTAGAAGCCAAGCACAGGCAGACTTTACTCAGAACTGCTGTAGATTTTGGGAGCAACAGCAGCAGGAGTTAGCAAGAGATACGACTGATTGGCTCTAGCCCGAGTGGGAGGAGAGAAGTGAGTCAGTGCCGGGAAACCAGAGTTGAAAACTGAGGAATTTGTAAACTGAGGTTTGTAAATTGGTAAATCAGGCAATTTATCAGTCAATTTAAGCAAGACGGCTCTTAACGAGCGGCAGTGAGTGAGTGGCCCTGGGAGAAAAGTGTGAGTCTTTGGCTCGAGAGTCTTCGGCTGAGGAGAGGATACCACGCAATAAGCTTGAGAGGTAGAGACGAAAGAAGGAGATGTCAGGCAAGCTGATTCAGTGTGATGCTTGCAGTATGTGGGAGGTCAAGGACACCGCTGGTGCCTCTGGCTGCTACAAATGCGAGAAGTGCATCCAGGTAGAGCTCCTGAAGGGCCGTGTTGGGGAACTGAAGAAGCAAGTGGATGACCTCCGGTTCGTCCGAGAAATGGAGTCGTTCCTTGACAAGTCCTACAGTACGATTGTTACACCTAAGGTACTGGAAGAGAGAAGGTGGGAGACAGTGAGAAAGGGAGGGAAGCATGGAATGCCAACGTCCCTGGGTGTTGTACCTCTTGTGAACAGGTTCACCCACTTAGAAGCTGTCGGGACAGAAGACGTGTTTACACTGAGCGGCGGACTGGTTTGCGATGCGAATAGGGCTGTTGAGCCAGAACGAAAAAGGCCTAAGGCAGGCAACGCCATTGTAGTGGGAGACTCCATTGTGAGAGGTACGGACAGGGGTTTCTGCAGCAACAGACGGGATGCGAGGATGGTGTGCTGCCTTCCTGGTGCCAGGATCCAGGATGTCACGGACAGAGTGCAGAAAATCCTCAAGGGCGAAGGTGACCATCCGGAAGTGGTAGTGCATGTCGGCACAAACGATGTCGGAAAGAAGGGGATGAATATTCTGCAGCGTGACTTTAGAGAGCTCGGAAAAATGCTGAAAAGCAGGACCTCCAGGGTTGTTATCTCCGGTTTGCTTCCAGTTCCTCGTGCTGGCGAGAGCAGGAACAGGGAGATACGGGACCTGAACGTGTGGCTGAGGAACTGGTGCACGGGGCAGGGATTTAGATTCTTAGATCACTGGGATCTGTTTTGGGGTAAGGGGGAACTGTACAAAAGGGACGGATTGCATCTTAACAGGTGTGGGACCAGCATTCTGGCAGGCAGGTTTGCCACTGCTACACGGGTGGTTTTAAACTGAATAAGGGGGGTGGGGTGTCGAATGGGATAGTGGAGGATGGAGTTAAAGGGAAAGGGTTTCTTAAATGTGTGAGCGTAGAGACAGAGGGGTGTAAAATGAGGGTAGAAGCAATAGGTAGCAAGGTGAAAAGTAAAAGTGGCAGGCCGGCAAATCCAGGGCAAAAATCAAAAAGGGCCACTTTTCAGCATAATAGTATAAGGGGTAAGAGTGTTGTAAAAACAAGCCTGAAGACGTTGTGTCTCAATGCAAGGAGCATTCGTAATAAGGTGGATGAGTTGAATGTGCAGATGGCTATTAATGACTATGATATAGTTAGGATCACGGAGACATGGCTCCAGGGTGACCAAGGCTGGGAGCTCAACATCCAGGGATATTCAATATTCAGGAGGGATAGACAGAAAGGGAAAGGAGGTGGGGTAGCGTTGCTGGTTAGAGAGCAGATTAACGCAATAGAAAGGAAGGACATTAGCTTTGAGGATGTGGAATCGATATGGGTAGAGCTGCGAAACACTAAGGGGCAGAAAACGATAGTGGGAGTTGTGTACAGGCCACCTAACAATAGTAGTGGAGTTGGGGATGGCATCAAACAGGAAATTAGAAATGCATGCAACAAAGGTAAAACAGTTATAATGGGTGACTTCAATCTACATATAGATTGGGTGAATCAAATTGGCAAGGGTGCTGAGGAAGAGGATTTCTTGGAATGTATGCGGGATAGTTTTCTAAACCAACATGTAGAGGAACCAACGAGAGAGCAGGCTATTCTAGACTGGGTATTGAGTAATGAGGAAGGGTTAGTTAGCAGTCTTGTTGTGCGTGGCCCCTTGGGCAAGAGTGACCATAATATGGTTGAGTTCTTCATTAGGATGGAGAGTGACATCGTTAATTCAGAAACAAGGGTCCTGAACTTAAAGAAAGGTAACTTTGAGGGTATGATACGTGAATTGGCCAAGATAGACTGGCGATTGATTCTTAATGGGTTGACGGTGGATATGCAATGGAAGGCATTTAAAGACAGCATGGATGAACTACAACAATTGTTCATCCCAGTTTGGCAAAAAAATAAATCAGGGAAGGTAGTGCATCCGTGGATAACAAGGGAAATCAGGGATAGTATCAAAACAAGAGATGAAGCGTACAAATCAGCCAGAAAAAGCAGCCTACCAGAGGACTGGGAGAAATTCGGAGACCAGCAGAGGAGGACAAATACCTTAATTTGATTTGAGTATAGGAGCAGGGAGGTTCTACTGCAGTTGTACAGGTTCTTGGTGAGACCACACCTGGAGTATTGCGTACAGTTTTGGTCTCCAAATCTGAGGAAGGACATTATTGCCATAGAGGGAGTGCAGAGAAGGTTCACCAGACTGATTCCTGGGATGTCAGGACTGTCTTATGAAGAAAGACTGGATAGACTTGGTTTATACTCTCTAGAATTTAGGAAATTGAGAGGGGATCTTATAGAAACTTACAAAATTCTTAAGGGGTTGGACTGGCTGGATGCAGGAAGATTGCTCCCGATGTTGGGGAAGTCCAGGACAAGGGGGTCACAGCTTAAGGATAAGGGGGAAATCCTTTAAAACCGAGATGAGAAGAACTTTTTTCACACGGAGAGTGGTGAATCTCTGGAACTCTCTGCCACAGAGGGTAGTCAAGGCCAGTTCATTGGCTATATTTAAGAGGGAGTTAGATGTGGCCCTTGTGGCTAAAGGGATCAGGGGTTATGGAGAGAAGTCAGGTACGGGATACTGAGTTGGATGATCAGCCATGATCATATTGAATGGCGGTGCAGGCTCGAAGGGCTGAATGGCCTACTCCTGCACCTAATTTCTATGTTTCTATGTTTCTAATTAGGAAAGGGAAAATAGATTATGAAAGAAAACTGGCAGGGAACATAAAAACTGACTGCAAAAGCTTTTATAGATATGTGAAGAGAAAAAGATTAGTTAAAACAAATGTAGGTCCCTTGCAGTCAGAAACGGGTGAATTGATCATGGGGAACAAGGACATGGCAGACCAATTGAATAACTACTTTGGTTCTGTCTTCACTAAGGAAGACATAAATAATCTGCCGGAAATAGCAGGGGACCGGGGGTCAAATGAGATGGAGGAACTGAGTGAAATCCAGGTTAGCCGGGAAGTGGTGTTAGGTAAATTGAATGGATTAAAGGTCGATAAATCCCCAGGGCCAGATAGGCTGCATCCCAGAGTACTTAAGGAAGTAGCCCCAGAAATAGTGGATACATTAGTGATAATTTTTCAAAACTCTTTAGATTCTGGAGTAGTTCCTGAGGATTGGAGGGTAGCTAATGTAACACCACTTTTTAAAAAGGGAGGGAGAGAGAAAATGGGGAATTACAGACCAGTTAGTCTAACGTCGGTAGTGGGGAAACTGCTAGAATCAGTTATTAAAGATGGGATAGCAGCACATTTGGAAAGTGGTGAAATCATTGGACAAAGTCAGCATGGATTTATGAAGGGTAAATCATGTCTGACGAATCTTATAGAATTTTTCGAGGATGTAACTAGTAGAGTGGATAAGGGAGAACCAGTGGATGTGTTATATCTGGACTTTCAGAAGGCTTTCGACAAGGTCCCACATAAGAGATTAGTATACAAACTTAAAGCACATGGTATTGGGGGTTCAGTATTGATGTGGATAGAGAACTGGCTGGCAGACAGGAAGCAAAGAGTGGGAGTAAACGGGTCCTTTTCACAATGGCAGGCAGTGACTAGTGGGTACCACAAGGCTCAGTTCTGGGACCCCAGCTATTTACGATATATATTAATGATTTGGACGAGGGAATTGAATGCAACATCTCCAAGTTTGCGGATGACACGAAGCTGGGGGGCAGTGTTAGCTGTGAGGAGGATGCTAGGAGGCTGCAAGGTGACTTGGATAGGCTGGGTGAGTGGGCAAATGCATGGCAGATGCAGTATAATGTGGATAAATGTGAGGTTATCGACTTTGGTGGCAAAAACAGGAAAGTAGATTATTATCTGAATGGTGGCCGATCAGGAGAGGGGGAGATGCAACGAGACCTGGGTGTCATGGTACACCAGTCATTAAAAGTAGGCATGCAGGTGCAGCAGGCAGTGAAGAAGGCGAATGGTATGTTAGCATTCATAGCAAAAGGATTTGAGTATAGGAGCAGGGAGGTTCTACTGCAGTTGTACAGGGTCTTGATGAGACCACACCTGGAGTATTGCGTACAGTTTTGGTCTCCTAATCTGAGGAAAGGCATTCTTGCCATAGAGGGAGTACAGAGAAGGTTCACCAGACTGATTCCTGGGATGTCAGGACTTTCATATGAAGAAAGACTGGATAGACTCGGTTTGTACTCGCTTGAATTTAGAAGATTGAGGGGGGATCTTATAGAAACGTACAAAATTCTTAAGGGGTTGGACAGGCTAGATGCAGGAAGATTGTTCCCGATGTTGGGGAAGTCCAGAACAAGGGGTCACAGTTTAAGGATAAAGGGGAAATCTTTTAGGACCGAGATGAGGAAAACTTTTTTCACACAGAGAGTGGTGAATCTGTGGAATTCTCTCCCGCAGAAGGTAGTTGAGGCCAGTTCATTGGCTATATTTAAGAGGGAGTTAGATGTGGCCCTTGTGGCTAAAGGGATCAGGGGGTATGGAGAGAAGGCAGGTACAGGATACTGAGTTGGATGATCAGCCATGATCATATTGAATGGCGGTGCAGGCTCGAAGGGCCGAATGGCCTACTCCTGCACCTATTTTCCATGTTTCTATGTTTCTATGAGAT